>NW_020173111.1:3088340-3097999 GCF_003031525.2 Neophocaena asiaeorientalis asiaeorientalis | reverse complement strand
TGAGCACTTGCCATATATGCAGCATTGAGGGAAAGCATTCTGCAATCCTCACATGAAAATAACAAATTTAAATTTTATGACTGATTTTTCCCTTCTTTCAGATATTTTTGTTTCCACTTTTTGTTTTTGGTGATATGTGTATGTGTGCTGGGAAGCTTACTGTTTATACGTGAGTACATTTCATACTGTTTTCATTGCTAAGTTACCAAGTATTTCCAAACATTTTTGCATATTTTTATATAACTCATATAATTGCAAAACATAAAGAGCTGTAAATAATCCCATAATCTAAGGTACTAATAGGATGGAATGTAGCCATTGCAGAAGAAAAAAAATTCTTAGGCACAGAAAATAATTAATTATAAAATACAGATGGGTTCTTATTTTTGGCATACGATATTTGTTTGGAAAGACAGTGTCATCCACTTTCAAAAAGCAGGAAACTCCATCTGGTATTTGTACTTTTCTTTGAGAGGATGCTTGGATTCTCCCATTGTCGTTTTAACTCATATTGAATGAAATTCTCACTGTTGGTTAAATTTAAATAATAATCATGTAGATATACAATCAACTATGAAAAGTGACTTAAATATTTTTGAAGGCTGGGATATGTGAAGAAATAGTGAATTAATACTGGGCTGAGATCTGACCATGTAAAATATACCTTTGCATGTCATAGGGTGCCTTGCACCCATTAGGCAATTTATAAAGTTTGTTGAGTTAAGTACCTAGAGAATTTGAAGTTTAAGTACATATAAATTAAAATGCTAATGGCCTTTGAAAGAACACTCTGAGTTTAGGTTCACCCCTTGGAAAAATATTAATAAGTAACATATTAGCCAATAATTCATTGATTCATTGATTTCATCCATTTATTCAATAAATGTCAAAGAGTTGCTAATGCCACTGTGTGGACCATTTATTCTTGAGAACGGTAATAGATGTTCTGCACTGCTCTATGGACAAATATGTTTGGAAAATCCTGAAGTAAATGATATTAAGGGTTTTTTTAAACATTGAGACATTTCAGAGCCTTTAAAAATGCTAATGTGCATAGCCAGTTTTTAATGAATGACATAAAAGGTGATGAATGCTTTCAGGAGGTGCTGACAGAAGAATTCACAGATGGCATTCAGATGAGGGTTGGTGGGAGCTTTACCAAGAAGTCAACATTTGAACTAGGACTTTGGGGGGAGTTATTTTCCTTTTTCTCAACATAAAATTAATGTATATTCATTTAGAAAATACAGAAAGCTATAAAGATGAAAATAAAAATTAACCATTAAGGACATGGCCTAGAGAGAATCTCTATTAACTAGTTTTGAAATTCCTGACAATCTGTTTGACACCTACCTCTTCCATTTTAACTGTATCCTTTATATAAAGAACATGGTATATGCAATTTTTATGCTGACTTTATGCAGAACTGTAATGTCGGGATTTTTCTACAGCATTGAATAATCTTCAAAAACTATTTCAGCAGCTACAGCTATGTAATCATTCCAAGGCAGCTAAACATTTTTGTTCTTTTCCTTCCCAAATTCCAGTTAATATAAATCAGTGGTTCTTGACGTGTGGTTCCTGGACCAGGTACATCAGCATCTAGTAGGAACTTCTTAGAAATGCAAATTATTGGGACTTGCCTGTGACCTACTGAATCAGAAACTCCAGGGGGAGAGCTTAGTGTATAAATCACTTTGAAGATTATAGCTTTACATAAGCCTTTGAATGTAATTGTGATGATCAATTATTTTTAATTCTATACAAGGATCATCATTTCAGGTTATAAACATAAATTTTATTTTCAGTATCTAACACAACGCTAGACACATAGTAGGAGCATACTATTTTCTAAATAAGTGAATTAAAGGACAGCTTCCCTAAATTTGCTTCATCATCCTTTGAAATTTTGTGAGGCAAATAACTCTATGGGGCCAAACTAATATTAATAAATTCCTTTAGAGATAACCTGCATTTTTCTTCTGGTTGTTTGTCAGTTTTTCTCTTTGTAATTTAAAAATATAGTAGAAGGGGGAGGAGGGTGGGTGAGGGAAAGAGTAGGAATTTGGGATTAGCAGAGGCAAACTATTGTACATAGGATGGATAAACAACAAGGTCCTACTGTAGAGCACAAGGAACTATATTCAATATCCTGTAATAAACCATAATGGAAAATAAAAATAAATAAAAATGTATCAGGATACGTGTCTAATTATTTAAATTTTGCCTGGATTATGGCAAACTTCTGTCATCTGCATCTCTAGCCACCCCCTTTCCTCCCAACCCCCCAGCTTTGAGGAGGGTCCTTTAATTGTGACTTTTCCAAATAATCTAGTTTGCTTCCAGAACACTTATTCTGAGTTTGTATCTTCTCCTTTATCCTGTATAACTTTCACTTCATCTAATATCATTTTCTTCCGTTCTTCTCTATGCTGTGATGGGCTCCGTGTGTGTGGAGCGCCGACTCCAGCGTGGTTTTAATTTTGAAGTTCTTGTTCTGGCCTCCACGTGCTCCTCCTTCATCTCACCAGACTCCCATCCCATCC
Organism: Neophocaena asiaeorientalis asiaeorientalis; assembly: GCF_003031525.2. Lineage (NCBI taxonomy): Eukaryota > Metazoa > Chordata > Mammalia > Artiodactyla > Phocoenidae > Neophocaena > Neophocaena asiaeorientalis. The sequence goes on along the minus strand of NW_020173111.1, from coordinate 3,095,453 downwards.
CGGCTTGTTTCATTGCCCTCACATCCTGTCCTCTCTTCATTTCATCCTGTTGTCCCTTCATCTCAGCTTATTCTATTTTGTGGCTTTCTTTTCCTGTTTACCAAAGGCGATGTCTTCTGAAATCAGATTAAGTAAGACAAATAGTCTTCTGAAGTTTTTCTGGTTCCTGTTATAAACGGTGCTCAGAGGTCTGCTCTTCCTCTGGTTTTCAGGGTCATTTCTGCCACAGGATCATTCTTGTAGGTTACATTTTTGCTACTGACCCAAAAGAAGGAGACAATTACCCACATTTTGTGTTTATAAATAGAGTTAGTGGATTTCCCTTGCTTCATGGTTATTTTTAAAATATCTGGGTTAAAATCCCAATCAGATCTGTAGTTGGACTCCAGCTGGACAACCCTGGTGTCTAACAGTCAGTCTGTGTAGGTGTCCTGGGCAGAGGTGGGCTCATCCACCCTCTGCTGTTCATCAGGGTCTCTGAACTCATCAAACACACTAAAATCTTTAGTTCCCAGGATGCCTTGTACAACTGCTCCCTTTCTTCTTCCTACCTACAGCATCCTACTTATGGGAACTGGCTTCCAGCCAGAGCTTGGTCTCAGCAGCTCTTTCTGCATTTTGCAATTACAACCATTGTTTGGATGTAGAAAGAACAAGGTTGGTAGAAATAGCCACAGTGCCTTGGGTACCACAAAAAGCAAATTCCACACAGGCAACTTTTTTTTTTTTTATTTCTGTAAATCCTGGTTACTGAATCTATACACCATTTCAGATGATAGGGAATGCTCTGTTTCATTATACTTAACTTTGTCAGGGTTATATGTACAACTGAGAGGATGTATTAACCCAGAATACATCTCTAAAAGGTGGACTATAGGAAAGAGATGCTTTATACAGAAGCACTATCTTCAACTTCCCTAGAAGTATACTCTAGGACGAATCTTTATAGGAAAGCTGTTTATTAAGGAAGCACTCCCAGGCAATCCTGTTTGGGAGTGATAGAAGCAGACAAAGGAGACGAAACCGAGCCAGTATACGATTTCAGACAAAGTTTTATGAAAGGTAACATCAGCCTAACCCTGCAGGGGATTTCTGGAGCTAAGTTACACCTCGGAGTTGTCCTAACCCAAGCCAAGGGAGCTGGGCTTTCATATTCAGACAGCAGATAGGCATTGGGTATGAGCCCCTGGTGGGGAAGGGGGCCTCTCAGATGTCCAGGCACTTGGCTTGTGCACCTGCAGGCAAAGCAGCTCAAGTAGCCTCAGGGCCACAGCAGCGAGGAGAGTCAGAGACACTAGCAGTTGGAAATAAGCACACCCAAGTCTGGGGAGAGGTGTGAGAACAGAGAAAAGGGAGCCAGGGGGATGGGCCAAGCACTGACAGTGTCCTGTCTAAACACTTTGCCAATTTCAATTTGCTCCTTACCTACACCCACCCCACCCCACCAGGGATATAGGAAGCTAACCATACCAACCTAAAGGTTGCTAGCTCCTGCCTCAAACCATCAAGCAACAGTTCATTGATTAAAGGATGGTACCTGAGATATAATTTTGTCCTCTGAAAGCAGAAGATCTTTTACCTGGTGATAAGCTTTTTCTTGATTTAAGTTTATATTAGCTGACAGACAACTTCTGATTGTAGAAGAATCATAAAATGCCTATTTGGAAATCTCTAATGTAAGTAATGACTTTCAACATGTTTTCACAAATGATACATTTCAAGTGTAATCTGGTTTTATCTTTCTTATATTTTAATCAAGCACTCGATGGAGCCATAATAGGTAATGTATAAATAAGACTTAATTACTATGATTACATTAGCTCTGAAAAAGGTTTTGGAAAATATGTCTTGTCCTTGTAAACAAAGCACTTTTCTTTAGAGCAGTGGCTCATCTGTGAGTATGAAATCTAAGTGATGCAGTAACCACAGCCTGGTATCACGGTGTGTGCCTGATTGAGAGCAAGGTTGAGGGCAACCTGCAGTGGGGAGGGGCGGGGAAGGACCAAATCCTTCCTGCTGTGTGCAACAGCAGGGTTAAAATGCAGGGTGGTGGGCTTCCCTGGTGGCGCAGTGGTTGAGAGTCCGCCTGCCGATGCAGGGGACACGGGTTCGTGCCCCGGTCCGGGAAGATCCCACATGCTGTGGAGCGGCTAGGCCTGTGAGCCATGGCCACTGAGCCTGCGCTCCGCAACAGAAGAGGCCACAACAGTGAGAGGCCCGCGTACCGCAAAAAAAAAAAAAAAAAAAGATGAAAATGTGAAGGAAAAGATCATTTAGAGTCATGTATTCCAGGAACATGGTGCTAACAGGAAGTAAGAACTAGTGGGAGATGTTGACAGGAGACTCACATCCCAGGTGGGACGATATTGCACTAATTCAAGGAAAGTTAACTAACTTCTTGCATTTTTTCTTTCCTTCATTCATTCATAATTCATGAATATATAATCATCTTCCAGGCTGTTAGGGCTGGGACTGTTAGAATAAAGATCAAGATCTATTTAAAACTGTACATTCACCCAACAAATATGACTTGAGAGCCTACTTTGTGGAAAAGGGGTAGTCAGAGCTGAATTCACCTCAAACCTTAAACTTGAGTTCTCAGCCGGGTTGTGAATAGGGCATCACATTAGGTGATTATAGGCTGTCATATTAGCAATATGAAGAGAGCACTGAAGTTCTCACCAAGTACCATTCCACAGAGGAGATGAGATGGACTTTCTAAATGATGCTTCATCCTGACTCTTGAAGAGACAATGGATCACTCTGTTCTCCCATATTTTCTCCTCAGTCTACACACAGGGAAGCAAAATCCAAACTCAAATAAAACAATACACAGGCCAAGTCATCTGGCTCTTTGGGGGTTAGGAGGAATTAGAATACCTTGAAATATTTTATATTAGTTTCCTGAGTTTTGGGGACATTCTCACTTCTGTGAAAAATCCAGAGCTTTGAGATGCCACCCTGCAGGCTCCGGACGCGCAGGCTCAGTGGCCATGGCTCACGGGCCCAGCCACTCCGCGGCATGCGGGATCTTCCCGGACCGGGGCACAAACCCATGTCCCCTGCATCAGCAGGCAGACTCTCAACCACTGCGCCACCAGGGAAGCCCCACATTTTCATCCTTTAAAACTCACCATCCCAGATGACTCACAGTTCCTTATATTCATACATTACTTTCACATCTTTCCTTCGCTGTTACTTTTCTTTTAACTTAAAACATCCTAATCATTTTTTCCCCTTGTCTAAATTTTACTTTTCCTGCAAAGCCTAGCTTAAAATCCTCCTCTTCTATGAATCTTTCCCTCCTACACAGTTAGAAATCATCACTCCTGTCTCTTCTCCACTGCGTCACTGGCTACGTACGTTTTATTCTGTGCCTACTCCTTTATATGACTGGACCACACTTTCAGCCCTAAACTGTTTCCAGGTGCAGATTGAGTATCATCATTGTTATAACTGCCCTTTAACACAAGTCAGCATCGACTGTGACTGTTTACTTAATTGAAATGATTTGCTAAGTTCAGAATTTTATAATTTATAGAATGATTTGAAAGGGAAAACCTGGAATAAAGCTGAAAGCCAAACAATTTACAATACAGCGACTTACAGTATAGCGTTTCTCATTACTATGTACTTCTCATTACTAAACCTACAGTATGGTTTCGCATTAGAAACCTGTTTCTATTACAGTATAATTGTGAAAATGAGTAGCTACATGAAGATATTTATAATGCAATGTTAAGTTAAAGAAAAAAAGATAATGAAAAATATAGACCTACCATAAATAGGCTGATGTAAAATACATTTGCATATTAGGAAGGGTAATATGGCAATTTGAAAAAAATAAATACAGCTGATATTCTTAGTATGGAATAATGATGGGTACATTTAAAATCTCCTTCATTTTTCTTATAATGCGATTAAGGCCATGGATATGAAAACAAAAAGCGCATAGTGAACTAGGCTTGCAAGAAGATTATAATAATTCTAAAATGTTCAAACATTACTTACAAACTCAACTGTATCTATACTATAACAAGATGACAAGTTGAAACATCGGAATTCACAGGGTGAATTTTCAGGTTATAAAGAAACAAGTGCCTGGGGGGAAATGTTATTTTTCATTAAATTAGTTAGTTATTTGGTATTCGAAAATTACTTTCCATTATTCTCAATCTGAGCATGCAAGATCTATATTCAAGCAAATTAAGACACTGGTGACACGAAAATATGAATATTACAATGCACACATGGTGGCTGTAGTGGTCACTTGATGGTGCTTCAAGACTGTGGGGGCCCCCCTCTTTTGGTGACTGCCAGCTACCAGGTGAGTCACTCTCAGGCCAAAAGAGCCACCTGGCTCGAGATGAGGTCATGTCCCCTCCCTCGCAGAGCAGGTCTGCATTCAAGGACTCCTCAGCAAGGGCCTGGTCCCCTCTCTGCAAACTGGGACAACCTGGAGGACCATTCCAGCTCTAGAACTTACTTCCCTGAGACCCAGGTGCTGGCCAGGTCCTGTGACCTGCTCTTCTGCCTGTTCCTGCTTCCTTCACTCCCCACTATCACTGATCCCCAGGCCACCCCCTAACAACCTTATGCCTGCAAATCTCCACCTCATAACCTCTTTCCCAGGAAACTTGGCCTGCCTTTGTCATTAAATCAGCCTAAAACCTAGAACACTGGGAATAGTCAGATATAAACAAAATATATTCTGTGAGATGTTCTTTAGTCTTTTGTAAATAAAAGCAATATTCTTTCATATTTTCTAAGAACCTACAAGCAAGGCACAGTGAGTGCCACACATTTCACAGATATTAACATATTAAATGCCCACAATAACCCTAAGAGGCTGATCCTATTCCCTATCAGACCTATTTGCAGATGAGAAAGTGAGTCCTAGAATTGTGAGTTTACCTGCCTAAGAGCTAGTTAGTGGAAGAACTCGGGCATGTAAGCTTGAGCTTCTACCCTGTGCTATGCATTGAGCGTGGTGCCCTAAGAAACCGAACACGCAAAAGAAATCATAGATTTCCCTTTCCCATTTGGTGTCACGACCACCTAGAAATAAACAAGATCCTTCAGCTCTGAGATGTTGAGCAGTGGGATTTTTTATTCTTTTCTTCAGACAATATAGAATAAAAATTGTAAGGGAGGAAAGATTCAAAGCAAAACCATTAGAACAACACTACTGCTATTCACTTTTTGCTTAGAGATGACTATTGTTGCATTTTATTACCAGCTGACTTTATTCTTGGTATGCTTTAAAAAGAAATAAAACAGTTCCTCTGCTGGCTTCAGGGATTGCAAAAATTAGGTAAAAAGAAGACCGGGCCATTTTCAGAGTCATGCTGCAAGGAAGATTCTAGAGTACAAATCTTTTCATTAACATATGTCTTTTTTTTTTTTTTAACGCATGCCCTGACTATGGATGCCTAGTTAGGAAGGGTGAGTAGAGCAATTTAGAGTTTACAGCAAACCTCTTGAGACTTTGGAATAATAATTCTAGCTTCCAAAAAGGACAGGAATGTGAAACATTGAGATAACATGGTCCTGAGTAGAGAAGTATGCTTTCTCATGATGTTCTGACCAGACTTGTCCACTAACCTTAGCAAGAGTAAACATTCCTTTCCTTCCCCAAAGCCATGGTGTGCTGTGTCAAGATTTTGATTTTCAGTTCTGATATTCAGAATCTCAAAAATTTACCACTGAAATGTACTCACCATTACAATTTGGCTTCCAAAGCTAGAAGCAAATCTGTCATACAGTGTTTCATTTTTTTTTCTTTATGGACTTGAACAATTTTTTATTTGAGGATATTGCAAATATATCTCATTAAAGCAAACTAACAGTTTTAAGTACTGAGTGTGCAATAGTGAATGGGAATCAAAACCTTTCTGTCTTTTCCAGAAGCAAAGAGCTTATTTTTTATCATAAAGATAAAAATCTTTATGATTTTTAAAGCATCTATCCAAAACTTCCAGAAGCTTTAGATTTCTTAATATGACAAGATCTTCTCTTGTTCTTACAGACAGAACTGTAAGCTAATCACGTAATTTGAGGGTTTACCATCTAATTTTATTTGTTATATAGGGCCACTCTCTAAGCAAATGTGCCCATAATCCACATCCCTCTTTCTGTCCAGTTTTTCTGATCATCTTCATAGGATATCATATATCAATTTAAAATTAAATCCTCTTTTTAATAAGGTAAGACTAGGGATGATGGACAAACTTGAGAGATCTATATGCTAATCAAAGTGTGACCAGTAGAACAATGTCAACTTCATCTCCTTTATGCTCTGGCTTTCTTACCTCCATGGTAATGTTTATGCTGTTTTGCTCATAAAATGCCCTTTTACTTCTCTCTATGTGCCCATCAAGACTCAGGTTAGATTCCATCTCCAACATGGCACTCCCAGGTAAAAGAGATTGTTCATTCCGTTAACTGCCCATAGTATTTCCAGAGCCCTCTACTGCTATGTAATCATCCTTTTGGCATCACTGATGCACAAGTATCATTGGGTGAATACAACAGAGCTCTTAGTGGTCATCAATTATCCATGAGCCATCCTCGACTCCCAGTCTCCACTGCAGTCAACTGACACCATGTGATGGGTTCTGGCCAATAGACTGTGAGCAGAAATGATGTGTGTTACTTCCAGGCCAAGAAGATAAAGCTCCAGGGATGCCCTCCATTTATTTCTTCTCCTGGCTGCTATCACCTTGGATGGCATTTGCTGAAATGTGCAGGGTTGCCAGATAATGTACAGGACTCTCATTTAAACTTAAATTTCAGAAAAATTGTTAACAATTTTTCATGTAAGTATGTCCCAAATATTGCATGGGACATACTTATACTAAAATTATTATACAAAATTATTATTCTATTGAATATTATACTATAAATTATCTACTCTATACATCCATAGTACTATAATACTATACAAAAGATGTTATACACTATATGCTAAGTTATTATACTATTACGCTATTTCTGTTTGGATACTGAAAACATATACTATTGTACTAATTTTTTTCTAAAATATTGAACTTCAGATAAAAAGAAAATACTTTTTAGTGTAACTATGTGCCAAGTATTGCATGGGACATACTT
>NW_020173111.1:2977950-3088236 GCF_003031525.2 Neophocaena asiaeorientalis asiaeorientalis | reverse complement strand
GAATAGAAGCATTTTCTGTGACAAGGCAGAGATCTAACTAAGTTAGGGTCCTTTTACTTCTTTGATAAATATAAATTGTCATATCATATGCGATTTTTTTCCAAAAGACATTCTAAGCTGTTTAAGGATTGTGGATTTTGTTAGCCCTTTTATATTGCTTCATAGTTTTCTTTTCTGTTTTTACTTCAAACTGAGTTCAGAAAATGTCAACTTTTGCCTAGTACCTGCAGCAGGACTTTGGTTTATCTTTTGATAGTAACACTCAGCTCTAATCCAGGGCTTGACAGACACGCCTCTCAGAGATCCAGGAAAAAAACATGGTTTTAAACCTGTTTGTTCCCCTCCTGCCACATGGTGGATTATCTCAGAAACTCTCCAACACCCAGAGGGGAGATATTGCCCAGAGGATTCTTTCTCACCATGACCATACTGAAGCTTTATCATTTTTCTTAAACTTGAATCATTTAAAAATATTTTTATTGCTTCTGAAAATTCTTATTATTAAATTTTACCTTTACCAAAGATGGTGAATGGTATTTTATACACGACTTAAGAGATTCTCTGATCTTTTTATAAAAGGCAAGAAAAGAAGCTAGTCTTTGACATAAATGCCCCTCAGGAATGGTAAAATAAGAGGAAGAGAGAATTATTCAAACATTACAACTAACTGTCAGCCAACCTAGAAATGGCTCAACACTTATTAGAGGGAACAGAGTGGTTACCAGGGAGAAAACTGTCACCTCTCTTGCCATGTAAAAATCGGGTATGTTAATTCCTGATTTGGGGCAAAGAATACCACCTACTTATTAGAGTAAGTGACAGGCAGTTGGCTAGGTGAGGCTGCACTTTTAGGGATCTGAGCCGAGAATACATTTTTGTAAGTTTTTCACATTTGGGTGGTACTTAAAGCCACATTTTATATTCATTTAGTGCTTAGCAGTATGAAATTTAAGCCCACCCACTTAAAGCAAGTACAGGTAAACTTGGAGGTAAACATGGGGATAAACTTGGTCAGGCAATGTTCATGTCCCTGCAAGCACAAAACTATGTAGTTTTCTATCTGTTTCCCAGCTTGTTTCCCTGAGATCATGGGCAAGAGCAGGCAAATGAGGGGAGATCAGTTGCTGGAATTTGCATTAGAGTAATAATGCAATTTGGCATAGTAGGGAAACACTTCCGAGAAACTTCACAGATTGTGAAGAAATTGATCTCTATGGCAAATGGAGATGAGCCCAAGTCTGCATCTCTACTGCTTCTGAAAGAAATATTATGGGTGTGGATAGAAGTTTTCTGCTCCCAGGCATCAACCCAGACCATGGCCCTGTGTAAGTGTACTGCCATGAAGAGTGCCGTTGGTGGGAATGTAAACTGGTGTAGCCACTATGGAGAACAGTACATGGAGGTTCCTCAAAAAAATAAAAATTGAGCTACCATATGATCCAGCAATCCCACTCCTGGGCATACCTGAAGAAAACCGTAACTCAAAAAGATACATGTCCCCCAGTGTTCACAGCAGCACTATTTACAACAGCCAAGACATGGAAGGAACCTAAATATCCATCAACAGAGGTATGGATAAAGAAGATGTGTATATATATACAATGGAATATTACTCAGCCATCAAAAAGAATGAAATAATGACATTTGTGGCAACATAGATGGACCTAGAGATTATCATACTAAGTGAAGTAGGCCAAAGACAGATATCATATGATATTGCTCATATGTGGAATCTAAAAATAAAAAATGATACAAACGGACTTATATACAAAACAGAAATAGACCCACAGACATAGAAGATAAACTTATGTTTACCAAAAGGGAAAGCAGGGAGGAGAAGGGATACATTAGGAGTTTGGGATTAACATATACACACTACTATATATAAAAGAGATAACCAACAAGGACCTACTGTATAGCACAGGGAACTCTATTCAATATTTTGTAATAACTTGGAAAAGAATCTAAAAAAAACCAGATATATAGGTATGTACTTTGTGGCAACATAGATGGACCTAGAGATTATCATACTAAGTGAAGTAGGCCAAAGACAGATATCATATGATATTGCTCATATGTGGAATCTAAAAATAAAAAATGATACAAACGGACTTATATACAAAACAGAAATAGACCCACAGACATAGAAGATAAACTTATGTTTACCAAAAGGGAAAGCAGGGAGGAGAAGGGATACATTAGGAGTTTGGGATTAACATATACACACTACTATATATAAAAGAGATAACCAACAAGGACCTACTGTATAGCACAGGGAACTCTATTCAATATTTTGTAATAACTTGGAAAAGAATCTAAAAAAAACCAGATATATAGGTATGTACATCTGAATCACTTTGCTGTACACCTGCAACTAACACAACATTATAAGTCAACTACACTTCAAATAAAAAAAAAGTCCACCCTGCCTGCATACAATTCTGGTTCACAGGTCTACCAGCTCAGCAGTCTCCAACCTTTTTGGCACCAGGGACCGGTTTCATGGAAGACAATTTTTCCATGGACCGGGGTGAGGGGATGGTTTTGGGATGATTCAATGCCTTACATTTACTGTGCACTTTATTTCTATTATTATTACATTGTAATATATAATGAAATAATTATACAACTCACCATAATGCAGAATCAGTGGGAGCCCTGAGCTTGTTCTCACTTGCCACTCATTGATAGGGGTTTGATATGAGTCTGCAAACAATTGATTTATTATGGTCTCTGTGCAGTCAAACCTCTCTGCTAATGATAATCTGTATCTGCAGCCGCTCCCCAGCGCTAGCATCACCGCCTCAGCTCCACCTCAGGTCATCAGGCATTAGATTTTCATAAGGAGCACGCAACCTAGATCCCTCACATGCGCAGTTCACAGTAGGGTTCCTGCTCCTATGAGAGTAACGCGGCTGCTGATCTGACAGGAGGCGGAGCTCAGGTGGTAATGTGAGTGACGGGGAGCGGCTGTAAATACAGACGAAACTTTGCTTGCTAGCCGGCCGCTCACCTCCTGCTGCGCGGCCCGGTTCCTAACAGGGGGTTGGGGACCCCTGTACTAGCTGACTGAGGCAAGTAACTTAACTTCCCCAGCCTCGGTTTTCTCATCTGTAAAGTGGGGATTATAACTTTATGTGTCAAAGAGTTATGATGGAGCTATACGAGATCATGTGTGTGAAGTCTTGATCCTAGAAGTCAGGGCAGATTAGGAGCACAATAAATGTCAGCTAGTAGATCTGATAGAAGCATTCTAGATACTACTCAACGTGTTACAGACAAAACAGAAAGATTAGGTGGAACTACTGATTGTTAACAAACAAATGTGGTGTAGAATACAGAGTCAAATAGTGGAGTCAAAGGAAAAGAAGTAAATTAACTGCCTAATGGGAACTTCAATAAAGGTGGTACATAACCAAATCAAAGAAAGAGAAAATTCTGTAGTCATATATATCAGAGAAAGTATAAAGCAAAGCTCTCCTTCCAGTTTGTCATGTGGGAAGCACTTATTCCTGTTTCTAGTCACTTTATCTTTAAGGAATAATGGAAATAAAAATATCCCCTTTGCAATGTACTAGGAATTTGGCCTATGGACATGGAAATATTTAAATGTAATTTAGCTGAAATGAAGACTCAAACTTTAAGGTATTTAAAAGTTAATTTAAAATACTTGAGTAGTTGTTTTAGAATGTTTTTTCTTTTCACTGTGAATGAAACCCAAAGAAAAAAGACAGAGGCATGCAGGTGAGACAAAGGGAGGCTGCTTGAAGGATGAGTGTGGCTAAACCTTGGACCACACCTACAGAGAAGAAGATGAAGTTTCCCTCCCTCAAACTCTTTAAGGAATAAACAATTACCTCTTGTGAATAATTCCAAAGGAAACCTGAGAAAAGGTCTGTGATTCTCCATTAGGAAATATAACTGAACAGTCAAGTATTCAAGAATTTTAATGACTTTGAACTTTGGGCATGTGTGGCATTCCCAAGGTCTTGTCATTTTTGATAACACTTGGAGAAAACAGAGTAACATTTCACTTTCCAGAACACAGTGTAAACCAGCAATTAAATCAAAAGGAGCTCCAAGGAACTAAAAGACAAGGCACAGAGTTCATGTATAAAAACCCAGGTACTTGATACCTAGATGACCAGATTCTATTTATTCTTATTCTACTCAAAGTTAAAATGAGCTTTGATTATCTGATTTTCAAATCCTGAGCAGATTAGATGTCATGAATTAGAAGGAGATCAAGGGGCCACAAGGCTGGTAAAAAGAACAGATTCCAAACGCCCAGGAGGCTGGAGCTCCTTGTGTAGGACAAGCATTCCAATGACCACAAAGCCCCCCAGAGTTAGCCTTGTATTAAAGCAGAATAAAGTCTAATAATTCTAAATCGCTCTGAGAGTTTATTTTTATTTGGCATATTCACTTTAAAAAAGCAATCCAATTTGAGAAAGATTTACATTATGAATAGTTAACTTTATGGTTTGAAACAATAGTATGTCTTGTTCCCAAAAGGGTAGACCCATAGCTTTGGAAGCCCACGTATCCATAATAATTCATTTCCTGCAAGTCCCAAGTAACTATAGCATTGACTGCCGAATAGAACTACCCGAGTCAGTTATAATTTCTGTGATGATACTCATTTTCTTGTGTAACATACTCCTCAATTATGGAAGTGAAAATTATTGACCAGTTGGAAAGCACAAAAAATGAGGAAAATATATACTTTTATCTTTAGCATCAATGTTTGAGACAGTACTATGGCAATCTTAGATTTTTTAGATCTATTTTCTCATGAATCTCAATAACCATGCAATTTAACATTTTTATTTTATAGATGGAAGAAAACCCGGAAGGTAACAGAGGTCACAGAACTTGACCAAGGATACAAAGCTGGGTACGAATCCAGGTTGGCGGGAACTGCTCTGCCTCCTGGTCAGCCTGCGCCTCTACTGACCACAGGGACAAAGTCGACCAGAGTGAACCACCTGCTACTTATTTTCCTCTTTCTAATATGACATTTATCAAAGTAATACTGAAAAAACCCAAAGCTTGTAATTTGGAAATATAAATCTACCCAGAGTACTGTTTTTAACCACCAAATTCAAACTTGCTGGCTTCTAAGCTCCACTAAGCAAATTAAGAACACTTCTTCTAGAATTTTCTGCCAGAAAAAACTCTGGCCTCTCCCAAGGAGCTTCCTCAGTTGGAATAAGGATAGGGATGTCCCTTATTTGCGTCCCTTTCTGTTTGGGTTACCAGGCGGCTTAGCATTCAATAGTAGTCTACACTTCTTTCCACTTCCTGTCAATGCTCTTGGTTTTTCTATTTCTAGTTCAAGTTTATTCTATTCATTGTAAAGCAATTTTTTTTGCAAGTCACCTCAAATCTTTTATGGGAAAATCCTGGGTACATCATTGTACAGAGGTTGAGACAGTTTATGTGTCCGTGTACTTGACTGAACATAAATGCTCCAGTACCTGGTTGACTATCTATGAATTCACGTTTATCTGTATTCACCTTCCTCAAGTAACACCCAAGCATTTATAAGGGGTTAACATCATAGGTACAGCCTATTTTCCTAAGTATCATAGATCTTAAGTATCACAGATCCTAAGTATGCTAAGTATCACAGATATCATAATTATCTGCCCCCTGATTTTCAAATGTTGTAAAACTTTGATGCATACACACAAATACACAAACCAAACAGAAGACTTGAAACACTTGCCAATGCGATGTGTTCACAGCCAGTCATGACTTGTGATGTGAAGATGAAAACAGAAAAAGATTCAAACTCATAGTGTGAGAGGCACAATTTGCTTTTATGAGGGCTCCTGAGTATTCCTGAGAAGATGGTACAAGACTTTCTGGAAACAACTTTCATCCAAGAAATTTAGTTTAAGGTATTTTGGTAACTTCTTAGGATTTCATTGTATTCACTAGCATACACACTTGAAATCGCTGTTGCCAAGGGGTCAGATTTGGAAGCCAGAATGTTCTTCTATTAAAATACTTATTCTTTCCAAGTACAATAAAATAGTATTTCACCTAGTAAACAGCCTTTGGGGCCAAAGTTAAGGTCCTGATAAACCATTTCAAATTCCACTTGAAATGAAAACATGCCAGTGGTCCATTCTGCCAACTTAAATATATTTTCAAATTGGGAAAAAGAGAAATTATTTGCAAATGTTACAGGGATAGTGATTCAGTGATGAATAATCTAGACACGTCATCTTTTTACTAGAAAAGCTGTCACTTTCCGCCTGTGTCAGTTTTGTCTTTCTTACCTCTTATCCTGTTCTCCCCTCAGCAGAAGATCTAGAAACACCTTTCTAAATTAATACCTAATCCAAATCTATTTGGAAAAATAAATTTGAAAAATTTAGGAAAGCTGTCATTCCTTGTATTTCCAAGAAAGGGAGTACATATTATAACAAGTTTGAAATAAGAATTATTTTCCTTTTCCCTGCCTTTTAGCGTTATGGACTGCATGTTTGTATCCTCCCAAAATCCCTATGTGATAGCCCTAAGCCCCAATGGGATGGTATTAGGAGACAGTGTCTTTGGGGTATAATTAGGTCACGATGAGGTCATGAGGGTGGAGCCCCCATGATGGGAATTAGCATCCTTTTAAGAAGAGAAAGAGGCTAGAGCCAGCTGTCTCCGCCACATGAGGACACACCAGAAGACAGCCACCTGCAATCCAGGAAGAGTTCTCTCACCAGACACCAAATCCGCCAGTACCCTGACCTTGGGCTTTATAGCCTCTAGAAATGTGAGAAATAAATGTCTGTTGTTTAAGCCACCCAGTCTATGGTATTTTTGTTATAGTAGCCCAATCTGACAAGGACGAATACTCTTTCCAGAACCTACAGGTTGTGAAAGTGTTGGTACAATACTTTTAAAGTCATTTCACACTGAATCTCTGAGATACACTGACCAATACCTTTGAGTCCAGCCCAATGCTCATATTTCTGATGAGCACCTGGACTCAGGGGAGAAACTGCTTTTTTCATTCTAAGTGGTAAGAGAGGCAGGTGCAGAACACGACGATTCATTTTCTCTCTCTTTCTATGGTAATTCAGGGTAGCATCACAGTGAGGTTAACAAATTGACCTGGCCAGAGAGCACATCACTCACACACTCTGGGCTGCTTGGAGTATGCAGCTCACTTCTGCAGCACAGCTGGGCAGCCCCTAATGTATGAGGCTGGGAAGCTCTTCTGACACAGCTCCAAGGCTTCCTAAGCCCTTGCAAGGTCACAGTGGTGAAATATGACAGAGATCGTGGCACAGTTAAACCAGCATATGTTCCAAATCAGTGACTATCAGAACGGAACATGTAACTACAACAAAACTGACACAACATGTGGTGCAAATGCTGAGAAAAGTAAAGAGAAGCAATATTAATGATCAGTCAGTAATCCTGGAAGAGATTCTTTTTTTGGTGGCTAGTCTGAAAAAATTAAATATGCCAATCTAGCATATTGTAAATGTTAGTGTCACTTGGTTATTGAAACACACACACACACACACACATACACACACACACAACTGCTTTCCCTTAAATGCCATACTTCCTATTAACGAGATTACCATAATGACTGCCTAGATCCTACTCTGTGTGTGTGCATGCCTACCAAGAGATTTGTGGCACTGCCAGTTGCAGATATTCTCTATTTGGGAAAGTAATACAAATCAGAAAGAAATCTGAGACTACCAATGATGTTAACTGTTCAGGTCTTTTGTTCCCACTTGTTAAGAGGTTCGGAGGTCATTCCTTGGCAGGACTATTTATGTCTAGCTAATTCTGTAGTAATTCCAAACTTCAGATGAGAATTAAAGAGGAATAAGATTAGTACACTTTGGAAACTATTAGAGCAACTATTTGTTGCTTATTATCAAAGGTTTATAATCAAACGTTGCTGATACGTCAAACCAGTAGACTACGTATAAACCAGAAGTAGATCACTTTGCTAACCCAAGAGAAATAACTCAGTAGAATCCTTCTTTGGATTTTAAATCAGCTCATCAGATGAGTCATGCAATCCAAACCCACCACACTGGATACCTCTTGCTCAATTGCAATTCAACTGCATTTACTAGAAATAAATTTTAAAAAAAAGAGCAACGACATCAACCATTAATCTTATACCTAAATGCCTTATTAGATATGCATCTGTTTTATGGGGCCACGAATGCTTTTGCCTAGTGCATCAAGGGAAAGCTTGTGGAAGGAACAAGGATACAGACTAGGTTTGTCAAAGTTCAGCTCTGAGGACTCCGGATCTGAAGAAATGCCATTATCCTGAATCTTCAGAGATCTCCAGAGGATAGAAAAAGCTAACCAGAAGAACTGCATATTCAAAGGGCAAAATGAACTTACTGGAGATGGCATTTAGTTCCTCTTTAACCATTGCCAAAGAATTTTAACACTGTCATGCAATGAAATGCTTTTAATGGAAGTGATCTTGATCTTAAGATTCAGCAAATGAGATTACAGAGTGATACATTTACAGTCATGAGAACAAATTGTCAAGATGAAAACAATCATTCAGTGACACTTGTAAAATCACGATATTCTCATCGTCATCTAGAAAACAAATATCTTTGCTATATAAAGAGGGTGTGTTTTATTGCTTAAATTCAAAATTGCTCTGAAAACCCCTAAGGAAAGTTAGCAAAATGTATGAACCCCTTTGTCTGACAATGAAATGTCCTTAATAGGGAATCACTAGGTAAATGATCTTGTATGTTGTGTGCTAAATTGCTTCATTATTTGCAGTCGGTTTCATTCATAGGAATAAAATACACCTTTGATATTTAGTTTGGCAGTTTCCATAAAATCAGCTGCCAACATACATCATCATGTTGACTGGATTTTTATTTTCTCGATTTGTGCTGGGCTTTCTTTTCTTCAAATACTTCCACTGAATCAATAATCCCTCTCATCAAAAAACTTTTAACTAATTAAAGTATTACAGTTATAATTCTTCACCAAGTTTGCCTGATGACATATAATATGAGTGAATAATATGTCAACTGTACTGCTAAAAGCCCTGGAACCATACTCAAAGGATGATGGATAATCAAGTCTTGTTTAAAGTATAATTAATTTGTCACCACCTAGAAGATTTGAAATAAATCCTTCTAAATTCCCAGTGCTAAATATCTTCATGATCCAAGAGGTTAAACTCATTCCAGCAAAATCTATAAAACTGAAATTAGTCATCTAAAATCTCTTAATGCTAATTCAAGATGCACAGAATCTTTAGAAAACATGTTCTCACATTGAACAGATGTGGGTCATCTCCCACCTATGACATGTCTATAAGAAAGACAACATTTACATTGTTTTTTCCCTATTACGGAGTATGAACTTACATGTAATTACAAAATGAGATATTTCATAAAAGGAGGTGAACTCGTGGCCTTGTTTCACTGAGCCACTTCTTAGTTGCCCACTTTGTGAGACACAGGGATCCAGCCAGACTTTCCTTTCTGTCTGCAGAAACTTTAGATTTCTTGTTTAAAGATAATCAGTTGGGTTCAAAAGTAGATGTGCTGCTATTTACAATAGCCAAGACATGGAAGCAATCTAAATGCCCATCAACAAATGAATGGATAAAGAAGATGTGGTACACATATACAATGGAATATTACTTGGCCATAAAAAAGAATGAAATAATGCCACTGGCAGCAACATGGACAAATCTAGAGATTATCATACTAAATGAAGTAAGTCAGAGAGAAAAAGACAAATATCACGTATCACTTATATGTGGAATCTAAAAATTGATACAAATGAACTTATTTACAAAACAGAAACATACTCACAGACTTAGAAAACACACTTATGGTTACCAAAGGGGAAAGGTGGGTGAGAAGGATAAATTAGGAGTTTGGGATTAACAGATACACACTACTATATATAAAACAGATAATCAACAAGGTCCTACTGTGTAGTACAGGGAACTCTACTCAATATTCTGTAATAAACCTAAATGGGAAAAGAATTTGAAAAAAGAATAGATATATGTATAACTGAATCACTTTGCTGTACACCTGAAACTAACACAACATTGTAAATCAACTATACTTCAATGTAAAATAAAAATTAAAAAGTAGAATGTGCTGGCAGGTGAAAGCTTGCTAAGGGTGTGGATGGACAATGACCTTTGTCCCCAGACAGGGCAACATGTGCTGCGTCTACAGTTGACAGGTGATATTATGTGAAGATGGATCATATCGTGGTAAGATAGGAAACAAAACTCCAAGGTCCAAGGACAGTGGCCCGGTCTCTTCTTATTTAAGACCTGGAGTTAACTGCTCTTCCATTGACATCCCCACCAATAAAAAATAAAAAACATGGAAGTATAGCACATATGAGAGACCTAAAGAATGACCCATAATGTTTATCAAGAAACCCTTGGTAAATACTTTCTTGGGGTTTTAATCACAGGACATAGAATGCTCGATAGAACGAATAGATTAGAAACAGATTTTTTTAATCTCCATAGTGAGAACTGAGCAAAAGTAGAAGCTCCAAAAGGGGTATTTAATAGATGATAGTTTTTTTAAAAAACTGCATAAAATGATACTGGCATGAGGATATCTCATCCAACCACATGGGCCTAAATGTTTCCAGCATGGGGTGACTTCATGATTGACTGGCATAAAATACAACCATTTAAAAACTCAAAATCAGACAAAGGCACCTGAGAGAAAAGTAATCATCAGAAGCCTTCAAGGTAGTAACTTTAAAAATAAAATCTAAATAGAAATCCCCAAATCCGGAGAGTAAACTTGTATAGGTAACCAGTGACTTAATTCACACAAAATATTTTTAGGAGCCATGCTTCTCTGGTTTTTGTCATGGCACAATGTGAAATCTAGAAGGTCATAGACAAAATGCACTTTATTACTTCCCATTAGAGTGGCACTGATGTGCTGCGCACTGTCAATTATTTTGATTTCTTACAGGATCACACTCATTTTTTAAGAGCTTCGAAATTTTTCTCAATAAAAATTGTATGAAGCAATATAGTCCATACAGTAGGTACAGGGGACCCAGTGCCAGAAACAGGGAGCCTGGACCCCCTACCCTCAGCTTCCCTGGATGAAGAATGGCACTAAGGCACCTCCATCAAAGCCGGAGCCCAAGCGATGCTTCTCTCAGGATGGATCAGCCTGAAAAGCATGAATTTTCTGTATAGAGATGGTCTTTCAGTCTAAATCTTATTTTGTAGATGAGGAAAATGCAAGCTGAAAGAGCTAAGTAGTACCTCAAAGTCCTATATCTAACTATTAATAATAAGAGAAAGAGGGAAATGATCTAACATTTATTGAAAGCCTGCAATATTAGCAGGCACAGTACCGGCAGGCCTACTGAGACTCAGAATGGTACTCTTTCTGCTATTCCAAGGAATATAGTAAACAGATTGGAGACCAAAATAGTCTGTGGACCAAGCTTCTACAAGAATGGACAAGCAATAGAAAAAGAGGAAAAATAGTAGGGAATTGCTACGTGACCAGAGACAGTTTACAATGGTCCCCCAATGAGCTCACCGGGCTGAGTTCAGACTCTAGTGGTCCAAGTTCTATTTTAGTTCCTAAAGTTTGTGTCCAAATTTGATAAATGCTGAGAGGCACAGAGACTTAGCATCATATTCATTACCAGGACGACATCCTGCACAAGCACAGAACTGCATTTTCCTTGCTGCCTCAGCAAGAACACTTGAGATGCTCAAACACCAAGGGAAGGACACTTATTAACAACAAAAACATCAGAAGCTGAAACAGAGGACGCATGGAACACTGGCATCCCTTATTCTATAAATATCCTGGTAAAGAAAATTCAGCTCCAAGAGACATCACAGGTTTTCTTTTCAAATTACATTATGTCCTAAATGAAGTGGAAAAGAGAACAAATGAGGAACAAAAGACGTATCCCTTTGTACAAGCATAAAGGTGAGTGGTGTCACCATGCAGTCTGTAGTTATAAACAAGCAAACGAAAACAATCCAGGTAGAGCCCATAGTTGAAGCCTGTCTGATGAAGCATTAGAACAGACTAGTGCTTCTCAAATTTTAACGTGCATGTGCATCATATAGGGACCTGGTTAAAATGCAGATTCTGATTCTGGAGCTTTAGTTTGGTACTAAGATTTTGCATTTCTGGCAAGCCCCAGGATGATGCCATGGCTGCTGGTTTTTAGACCACACTTTGAGTAGCAAGAGAATGGAACACGTTCCCCAGATAATGGACACAAAATACTCAGCGTTCATCTCTTAGTGGGATGGTGATTAAGGCTTAATTTTCATTTTGTTAAATTTTTAAAATTTAAACTTTGAGTTCCACAAAAACAGTAGGCCAATAAAACGGAAAACCTAGAAGAAATGGATAAATTCTTAGGCATGTACAATCTCTCAAGACTGAATCAGGTAGAAACAGAAAATATGAACAGACTAATTACTACAAATGAAATTGAATCAGTAATCAAAAACTCCCAACACACAAAAGTCCAGGACTGGCTAGCTTCACAGGTGGATTCTACCAAATATTTAAACAGTTAACACCTATACTACTCAAACTATTCCAAAAAATTGAATAGGAAGGAATGCTTCCAAACTCATTCTACAAAGTCAGCATTATTTTGATACCAAAACCAGGCAAAGACACCACACCCACACCCAGCCACCTCCAACCCTCCACACACATACAAATTACAGGCCAATATCACTGAGGAACATAGATGCAAAAATTCTCAAGGAAATATTAGCAAACCAAATTCAACAATACATTAAAAGGATCATACATCATGATCAACTGGGATTTTCCCAGGGATGCATGGATGTTTCAATATCTGTAAATCAATCAATGTAATATATTACATTAACAAATTGAGGAATAGAAATCACATCATCAACTCAATAGATACAGGAAAAGCTTTTAACAAAAGTCAACATCCATCTATGATTAAAAACCCTTTACAAAATGGGTACATAGGAATATACCTCAACATAATAAAGCCCATATACAAAAAGCCCACAGGTAACACCACACTCAACAGTGAAAAGCTGAAATAATTTCTTCTGAGATCAGGAACAAGACAAGGATGACTACTCTTGCTACCTTTATTGAACATAATACTGGAAGTCCTAGCCACAGCAATCAGACAAGAAAAAGAAATAAAAGGAATCCAAATTGAAAAGGAAGAAGTTACTGTTTGCAGATGACATGATACTGTATATAGAAAATCCTAAAGGAAACACCAAAAACTATTAGAAATAGTAAATAATTTCAGTAAATTGCAGGATGAAAAATTAACCCATATATAAATCTGTTGTGTTTCTGTATGCTAACAATGAACTATCAGAAAGAGCAATGAAGAAAACAGTCCCATTTACAACTGCATCAAGAAGCATTGAACACCTAGGAATAAATCTAACCAAAGAGGTAAAAGACTTGTACTCTGAAAACTATAAGAAATTGATGACAGAAACTGGAAGTGACACAAACAAATGGAAATATCTATCGTGCTCATGTATTATCATGGAATTATATATCAAGATCATGGAAGAATTAATATTGTTAAAATGACCATACTACCCAAGGCAATCCACAGATTCAATGCAATCCTCATTAAAATACCAAAGACATTTTTCACAGAACTAGAACAAATAATTCTAAAGTTTGTACAGAAACACAAAGACCCTGTACAGACAAAGCAACCTTGAGAAAGAAGAACAAATCTGGAGGTATGATATGCCCTGATTTCAAACTATATAACAAAGCTACAGTAATAACAACAGTAAGGTACTGGCACAAAAATAGACATATAGATCAACAGAACAGAATAGAGAGCCCAGAAATAAACCCATGCACCTATGGTCAATTAGTTTATGACAAAGGAGGCACGAGTATACAGTGGGGAAAAGACAGCTTCTTCAATAAATGCTTTTGGGAAAACTGGACAGCTATATGCAAAAGAATCAAACTGGAGAACTTTCTCACACCATATACAAAAATAAACTCAAAATGGATTAAAGACTTAAATGTAATTCTGAAACCATACATCAAACATAGACAGTATGTGCTTTGACATTGGTCTCAGCAATATTTTTTTAGATCTGTCTTCTCAGGTAAAGGAAACAGAAGCAAAAATAATCAAATGGGACTACATCAGACTAAAAAGCTTTTGCACTGTGAACAAAACTAGCAGCAATACATAAAGGCCTCCTACTGAATGGGAGAAGATATTTTCAAATGATATATCTGATAAGGGGATAATATCCAAAATATACAAAGAATTCATAAAACTCAACACTGAAAAAACAAACAACTTGATTAAAAAAATGGGGAGAGGGCCTGAATAGACATTTTTCCAAAACAGACATACAGATGGCTACCAGGCACCTAAAAAGATGCTCAACATCACTAATCATCAGGGTAATATAAATTAAATCCACAAAGAGTTACAACCTCACACCTGTCAGAATGGCTATTATCAAAACAATAAAAAATAACATGTGGGTGAGGATTCAGAGAAAAGGGAACCCTCCTGCATTGCTTGTGCGATTGCAAATTGGTGCATCTACTATGGAAAACAGTATGGAGCTTCCTTAAAAAATTAAAAATTAAACTACAAAGGATCCAACAAAATCACTTCTGATATGTACCTGAATAAAATAAAAACACGAATTAGAAAAGATATATGCAGACTGATGTTCATTGTAACGTTATTCACAACAGCCAAGATCTGGAAGCAACCTAAGTGTCCACTGATAGATGAATGGATAAAGAAGATGTGCTATATACACACAAAGGAATATTACTCAGCCATAAAAATGAGATATTGCCGTTTGTGACAACATGAACGGTCCTTGAGGATATTATGCTAAGTGAAGTAAGTCCGAAAGAGAAAAACAAATACTGTAAGATCTCACTTGCATGTGGAATCTAACAAAACAAAGAAACAAACAAAACGAAAGCAGGCTCACAGACACAGAAAATGCTGATACTCCTCACACCCACTGAGCCCCCTTTGTGTGGAACAATAATGCCACTCTCTGGATCCTCCTGGACGTGGTGGCCAGGTAGCCTCCAGGACGGTGCTGGGAACACTTCAGAGTCAGCAGTTGCATCTTTGTCTTTGTTCCACAGTCCAAAAAAAAAAAAAAACAACCCTGTACTTCTCTACAAACACATACAATAAATATACTTACTGATACATCTCATGGAATGTTATATATATTATAGCCCATTTTACACAACATATCTTCAGAGAAACTGGACATCCAGAGTCCACTAGTGAGACAGTAATAATTATGGTTGACAAATGTGGAAAGCAGGCAAGGTAAGGAACAGTAGAAAATCTACTTAGCATGAAAAGAGATAAGAGGGGAGGGATATAGAGCAAGTGGGTAGAAACCAAGAAAAAAGAGAGGATGAGAGACAGAGAAAGAGAGACAAAGAAAAGGGATGAGAAACAGGTTAGTTATCTTCAACTATTTGAAAGGTTAGATTAGACCTATTCTGTTTGCTCTAAAGAGAAGAAATAAGGTCTAAGTGTGGAAATCACAAGGAGGCAGAGTTCAGCTCTCCAATAATTCTTGCAAAAGTGACATCCCTATTATTGGAAGTGATCAAAAGAGATTGGAAAACCCCTCACAGGACTGCTTACAAGATGCGTTTGAAGTGTGGATCTGGGCCAAACTTTAAAGATTTTCAAACTTTAATTTGCATAGGAAGCACTGGGGGGTCTTGAGAAAATGCAGATTCTGGGCAGCAGATCTGGGGTGATGCTAAGATTGAATATTGCTACCAAGCCCCGGGAGATGCTCATGCTGCTTCTGTGTGGACACACATTGAGTCACTAGAGAACAGATGATACTTACGGTGCCTTCTCACTGAAACTACTGTGTTTCCTTGGTCAGGTAGTGACATAAAAGAAATCAAGAAAATCACAAGTCAAGTGTTAGCGACACTACATGCTCAAATTTCACTGATAAAATAGCTAAATGACCCTGTCTTTCTAGAGGCAGAAAATAGCTGAAAAACAACACTTCCAGAGATAAAAACATAAGCACTGAGATGATACTAAAATGCCCTCAAAGAAAACTGGTAGCAGTGTCAGATTCATACGCAGCGTAGACAACTGTGAGGACCTTGAAACTGAATGGAACTGCTAATATTGAAACTGGACCCTGCCAGCTAATAGCATGTTCATACAAGCCGGTGTTTAGGGGATGAAGATGGGAGATTGAAGGACTCCTTGAGGAGATGGGCATGGGAACGGATTGCATTACTGAGCCCTCATGAGCGTGGAATTACCAACCAACACACTGCACTGCTCTGTCTTCCTTTTGACCTTTGGACTCAAGCAAACCCAGAAAGGAAAGAGAATTGGCATTTTGGTTGCATCTCATGCTCCTTTTTATCAGCTGGATGATCTTGCTGCCCTGGAGAACACTGCTCCCTATTCTGTGCGGACAGCTTGACCACGGGCCAGCGGAAGGGCTGCCACGGGGTCAACAGGAAGTGAGCCTGGACAAAAGGTCCAAGTTTAGGAATGCCTCTCTGGATTTTCTTTGGATTCAGAACCTAGTCAAACTCAGTTCCTGCCGCCAGAGTCAGAATAAAAATGTGCTCACAGGCTAACCGTGGGCTTTTAAAAATATATATTTTAAAGTCACAGTTCCCCATAATAGTCATACACAGAAATCCAACTGGAAGAAAGGCCAGAAGAAAGACAAGGATGTGAATGCCTCAATTAAAGGACTTGCCAATTATTAAAACAGATGCTTATTTAGGTTTTGCTCACTAAAAGAAATCCATTCTTCAGGTACTTTCTTCTGTGGCTGGTGGTCTCACAAGAGGTCATTGTTAAGAAGTAAAGGCCGGGCCTTCCCTGGTGGTCCAGTGGTTAAGACTCTGCACTTCCACCACAGGGGTCACAGGTTCAATCCCTGGTTGGGGAACTAAGATCCCGCATGACACACTGCACGGCCAAAAAAAATTTTTTTTTTTTTTTTTTTGTGGTACGCGGGCCTCTCACCGTTGTGGCCTCTCCCGTTGCGGAGCACAGGCTCTGGACGCGCAGGCTCAGCGGCCATGGCTCACAGGCCCAGCCACTCCGCGGCATGTGGGATCTTCCCAGACCGGGGCACAAACCCGTATCCCCTGCATCGGCAGGCAGACTCTCAACCACTGTGCCACCAGGGAAGCCCCCCCGAAATTTTTTTTTCAGTTAAAATTGTTTTTTAAAAGTGAAAAAGAAATTCCCTTAAAAGAAAAAGTAAAGGCCATCTTTTCCAGGCCTAAATGTTTTATGAAATCGGTGTACAGCATGTGCTTTCTAAAGGTGCATCCACATTCCTCAGGCATCAGAAGGAGCATCTGCGTATCCTTCAACCCCTTCATCTCTGTGTGCTTTCATTTTGTATAGGATTGTGTGTCATCACTGAAACCTTTAGCTCTGTACTGGACGGATACGGTTCAAATCCCCTTTCTGCTGCTAACTGGGTGTGACCCATGAGTCTGAGTTTCCTCATTTTGAAATGTCCTCATATTGAAACTGGACATGATTATAGTGGAAAAAGAATAGGTAACAAATAAGGATGCAAAATAAAGGCACTGGAAAATTTTATCAGAATGCTCACAGGGTTGCCATGTGCATTAAAGACGATCATGTATGTGAAGCTTCTTAAGTACAGTAAGTCAGCAATGGCAGACTGATAAATAGAAAGCAGCTGTTGTAAGAATTCTGCCTCATCAGAGTTCACTTTCCAGGAATCAAACTGGTTATGTTCCCAAGAACGTGGTTTATAACACTGGAGAACTCTAAAGAAGATATCTCTGGATATCTGACCCCAGAAATTTGCTTTCCAGAAAATAACATGCAGTTGTGGAGATGAAAAAGCACAGGACAGTTAGACTATGGGAGATGAGACTACTGAAATGTAAAAAACAAAGGAAATAACAATTACTGAAATGTAAAAAACAAAGGAAATAACAATTTGAAAAACAAACCAACCCATGTGATTATAAAACTTAAGAATCTAAGTGATTACTATGTAGTAGTAAAATCAGGAAATTATTTTTCAAATGAGTATTTAATGAGTCCCTGCTTCATGCAGAGCCCTGCACTAGGAACCTTGAGAGGCAGAGGAGTGTGGTATTAAGAGAATGCACATCGAAGCTGGACAGCCTGGAGTGGAATCCAGGTTCTGTCACTTACTATGCAATGCTGGGGAGTTACTGTGCCTCAGTTTCCCCATCTGGAAAATGGGGATAATGGTTTGCTTACTCTATAGGGCTCTTTTGAGGGTAGAGCGGAGTTGCTGTGTGAACAGCACTTAACAACAGTGCTGTATGTAATAATACATAATAGATAGTACAACAGTGTACAACAGTGCTGTACTAAGCTAACATCTATTATGCCTCTACCACAAAAGAGGAAAGGTTTATTACCTTATCACCTAATTGGGCCGTGGGAGCTCTGACGTCAGAGGACGCCTAATGTGTCCGGGTCAATTGCCTGTCGGCCGGCAGATTATCCTTCTGCTCTGTATCCTTAGAAACTACACTTCCCAGGCTCCTTTGCCAACTATGTTCCGGTAGGCTTGGCCAATGGGAGGCCCTGGCAGAAGAATAGGCAGCAGAGGAGAATACAATGTATTTCTGCTACTGTGTCTCCTCCTGGCTCAGCTCCCACCAGGTAGCCCTTCTGTGGTCCTAGTTTTCACTGGATGGCCCGATTTCTGGTTATGGTAACACCAGCTTCCCCCTCTCTCCCTCCAGACCTGGATGTGCTGGCAGTTCCCTGCTGTCCTCACCTCTGGGTTCCCCCATCGGCTGTGTTCAGCTTCTTGGCTCTTCCATCTCTAGGCAAACAATCCCTCTTTCTGAACAGCCTAGAGGCATGGCCGTTTTCCTGACTGGCCCAGATTTTACAGTATGCTTAGTCTTGTAAAATGGGTAAGACCGGGTTACTAAGATGGAGATGAAGAGCATTCCAAACTAACATCGTGCCCAAACCAGAAGAAACAACTTGGGATCTTAAACTTCACGGGAGAGGTAAACAGTAGTTTTATTTTGGTTAGCTGCATCGACCTTAGGTATCGGGTTGTTAAAACAACCTGGAGCCTTTCCTTGCCTCAGTGTCCTCATCTGAAAAAATGAGGGTAAGAATAGCACTGGTGTTACAGTGAGGATAACTGAGTTCATGCACATGAAGAGCTGAGAACTGGCCACCCCCGTGCAAAGTAAGTGACCCATATTTTGTTGATTCCATTAAAAATTAGCAAACAAATTTGTCAGCATAGATCGATACATCATGAACTCAATTTTCTGGCACTTCAGTTCAAAAAGGAAGCTTAAAACCATTGAGATTGAGACTGTTCCCAGGAAGCAAGCTTGCTGAGGGGTGGAGCTCTGGCTCCACGAATTCTACTGTATTCTTGGCAGCTATTATGTGCCTGACTCAGTGTAGGAGCCCCATAGGAGGAAGTGAGGGAGCAGAGATCCAGGAGTGGTTTTGCTGACTTCCAAAGTGCGGAAGACCAATTCAAACTTGGTTTTTGACATATCAACAAGTTATTAAATAACAAGGAACAAGAAGAAATAGACGTACTAGGAAATATCAGAAAGCCACAGGATCACAGGCCCCCTACTTATGACCCAGGCACTATTCTAGGTTCTGCAGATACTGCAGTAAACAATTTTGCCATCATGAAGCTTTATGCTAGTTGGGAGGACAGAAAGTAATATACACTACTTAAAACAACTTAAAATCTTCAGTACTATGAGGGATGGGATGAAATAAAATAGAATCCCAGTGTTACAAACAAAATAAAGTGTGTAAGCACGAGAAAGTGAAAGGGTACATCTCCATCTCAGATAATACTGTCACAGGAGGCCTTCTTGAACAGACGACATTTTAGCAGAGACCTAACACAGTAAGGACTGACCCAGGGGCTCTCTGCAAAGTACGTTACAGGCAGATGGAACAGTTAATATTAGTTTTGACATGAACCTTGACCTCAGTAGGTAATACCTTGTGATTCCTTCCAAATTTTGATGTCTGTGTTATGAGTCTCTAACTTCACTGGATAGAATTAAACACCAATGAGTTATAGTGAACTCCCTGGGGAAAGACTGCATTGTATCATTGAAGTTACAGAGAAATCAGCACTTTCAGTGTTTTGCTGAGAAACAGCAATAAAGGATAATACCCTTTCTATTAATTTGTGCAGAGTACCTATGCATCCACTGATATGAACTGTTTATCAAATCCAACTACTTTCACCAACATGAAGATATATTCTCATTTTTCTCACTTGACCTTGGCTAGGTGTGTTTTGCATAAATCTTGTACTACTTTCATTCAGCCTACTCTGCTGATAGTATTTATTTGGCTTCTTAGAAATATCTTCTGCAAAACAGCTAAAAACCAGAATTTCCTCCAGGCCTAGAAAATCAGTACTGCCCAACTGAAATCTAATGTATGTCACAAGTGTAATTGTAAACTTTCTAGTAGCCACATTAATAAAAGTAAAAGAAACTGGTGAAATTAATTTTAATATATTTTATTGAGCCCAACCTATCTGAAGTGGTATCATCTCCACATTTAATCAATATTGAAATTATTAATGAAGTACTTTCATTCTTTTTTAATGCTAGGTCTTCACAACCTAGTGTGTATTTTACACTCACAGCATATCTCAATGTGGACGAGCCACATTTCAAGTGCTCAGGTGTCACATCTGGCCAGTGGCTGTTGCCACTAGGTCTCCACATTAGAATGAAAGTACCTTCTTAATATTGAGACTAAGCTGCCAGATTTAGCAAAGAAAACACCATGATGTCCAATTCAATTTGAATTTCAGATAAAGAGTGAAAAATTATATGGGACATATACTAAAAATGCATATACTAAAAAATGCATATACTAAACATATTTATATTAAAATGTATTTGTTGGTTATTTGAAATTCAAATTTAGCTGGAGCTGCTATATTTTATCTGGCAACTCTGATTAGAACAGAAGGGTCAAACAAATGAACCCATCTATGAAACAGAAACGGACCCACAACCAGAGGACAGACTTGTTGCCAAGGAGGAGGGGTGGGGAAGGAGGGATGAATTGGGAGTTTGGGATGAGCAGATACAAACTATTATGTATAGAATGGATAACTAACAAGGTCCCACTACTGTACAGCACAGGGGACTATATTCAATATCCTGTGATAAACCATAAAAGAATATAAAAAATAATGTATATATGTATAACTGAATCACTCTGCTATATAGCAGAAATTAACACAACGTTGTAAATCAACTACACTTCAATTTAAAAAAAAGAACAGAAGGGTCAAACTTTTGGCCATTCACTCAATAAATCACAGAAAAAGTTATCATCAAATACACAAAAAAACAACAAACAACAAGAGCAACAACAACAACAAAAAACATACCTTAGAATGCATTGTAAAACTTCCATTGTAATAACAATACAGCAGTTTGATAGCATTTGGGGGGATAAATTAGGTCCAAGTTTGGGATTGCAGCAGTAAAATCTACCCCATAAACCCATCCTAACTGATCTAGCTGACAGAAGTGTGAAGGCAAAGGAGGAAATTTTCAGATAGAAACCAAAGGGCCGAAAAACAGCCAGCCTCACAGTTCAACTGATTTGATTTGAGTTCTGTTGGTTGACCTCTGAGTTTCACACTGTCATCTGAGGAGAAAAGCATAGACTGAGTGGTTTTCCAACTGTGGTCCTCACCTAAGGGATAAGGGAAGTACTTGGGATGGGAAGCTGGGAAGAAAAAGGCATATAGATTCTCTGCAAAGCTTCAAGTAATGGTGTTCCATTTCTATTTGTTTCAGATATGCTCTGTCTGTCCATCTAAACTTTTACTTCATTAAATACAAAGCATTAAAAATCACTAGTTTCTAAGAACACTCCTCAACTTCATAACTCTACAGCAACGTGCAGGTTAAATGTATGAATGCTCTCAAGTTACTCTTGTTGCACAAATATAATAAAAATAGTATTAACAGCGAATGAAAGAAAGCATTTTCATCATCCTACCACCCATTCAAATTACAATATTTTCATTTTTTATCTCCATTTAGTCCTTGTCCTTATGAATATAAACTATAATCATGGCAGTGATGTATTTCACTCTCATTTTTTACTTAATGTTATGAGAATTTTCCCAAGATGCAACACAGTCCTCACAATGATTACTATGTATTAGTATCCCACTCTAAATATATTTTTACTTCTTTGTTGGGTTGCTTCCCAATGACCACTTATGACTTCCAAATCTATGTCTCTAGCCTGGATATCTTCTAATCCCAGACCTGTTTTTGTTTGTTTGTTTGTTTGTTTGTTTATGTCTACTCAGCATCTTTGTCACACAGACCTTTCAAATGCAACAGTACTCAATGCAAACCCTGGGTAACCCTTCTAGTATGTTTTTCTGCTTTTGTATTTTGTTTCTAAATGAGTGAGCTAAGACAGCTGACCAAGTCTGAAACCTCCAAGGTCATTCTAGGCTCTCTCTTCTTCTTCACCTTCCTACCCTCCACTCATCCCCTCCATCACCCGACTAGGTCAAACTGACCTTCTAACACTTCCTGAATCTCTTACATCTTCTCCATTCTCAAAGCCCTTGCCTTATTCAGCTTTCATAATTTCTCATTTTTAGTTTTCAGGTGACTTTCTTCTCTTGGATTAATTTCTGTCCCAAGATTAGTTCCCAGTAGTATAAATGCTGAGGTAATATACATAAGGGCCTGAAACTTATGGACAAATTGCTTTCTAGAAGAGTTGTACCGATGTACTTTGCAACTATCGATAAAAGCTATGGCAATTTCCCTACAACACTGCCAATTTAGGCTATTATTTAGGGAACATAGAAATATAGGTAAGGCGTATGTAAGGCAACCTCTCCATTCCCACCTCTCTACCCCAGTCCCCCATCAACCTTGCTCACATAGGTTAGGTACCCCTAACATTCTCTGTTTGGTTTGTGTTTGTAAATATCATAATAAATTCCTTAAGGAAGAACTGAATACTTTATTCGTTGAGACACCAAATTAAAATGTCATCTTTTCCACCTTGTAACACACAGTGTATAAGTGGACCCCTGCCTTCAGCGAATTACGAACTGTGAATGAGCTTACAAACTCTTACTGATTTTGAAAGATGAACAAACCAAGTGGTATGAAGTGTGTTCATGAGATGAAAATGGTCACTTAAACTTTAGACATATCCTGCTAAGGTGAAAAGAGAGTTGCCCCTGAAAACTATAAATGTTTTCATACTCATCTCTGTTAAAGGATACAGCTTTAATCATGGCCTTCTCAGGCTTCCCTGGTGGCGCAGTGGTTGAGAGTCTGCCTGCCGATGCAGGGGACACGGGTTCGTGCCCCGGTGCGGAAAGATCCCACATGCCGCGGAGCGGCTGGGCCCGTGAGCCATGGCCACTGAGCCTGCGCGTCCGGAGCCTGTGCTCCGCAACGGGAGAGGCCACAACAGTGAGAGGCCCGCGTACCGCAAAAAAAAAAAAAAAAAAAAAATATCATGGCCTTCTCTTGCGATGGGAGAGGTCATACACATTATTAACAATAGAATCTTTCTGTATTTTTCCTGAGGTATTTTCATTACTTGCATGTGTCCATGCATGGAGGTGGCTACTTTATAGCCTAAAACAAGAAATGCATATAGCAGTTTGATAGCCAGGAGATGCATAAGATGGTGCCCAATACCATGATATGATAACTCATAAGACAATGGTTGTTCTGTCTTTAAAATTCAAAGAAGAACTCATTTCTAAGTGGCTGTGGGTCCACGTAAGAAAAGTAGACATGTGTCTAGTATTTCTCAGAAATGATCTACAATGAGTCTGACTGAGTCACCCATAATGTTGGTGCAGGCAGACACAGGATGGTCACTCAGCATACACCGTGGACGCGTGGATTAAGAGCCCTGCATTCAGAAAGAGATAAGAAGCAAGCACTATTTAAAAATGTAAGCATTGCAAGTTATTTTGACTTATGCACAACAGGCTTGCTTTCTGCCCTTTTAGTTACCCCAAATGCTCTACAAGTCACAGCTTTCAAAAGCTGCAAATATGGGTGTTTAGCAGCTCATTCAACTCAACAACAACAACAAAAAAACCCAGTCAAATGAATGGGCAGAAGACCTAAAAAGACATTTCTCCAAAGAAGAAATACAGATGGCCGATAGGCACATGAAAAGATGTTCAACATTGCTAATTATTAGGGAAATGCAAATCAAAACTACAATGAGGTTCCATCTCATGCCAATCAGAATGCCCATCATTAAAAAGTCTACAAATAACAAATGCTGAAGAGGGTGTGGAGAAAAGGGAACCCTCCTGCACTGTTGGTGGGAATGTAAGTTGGTGCAGCCACTGTGGAAAACAGTATGGAGCTTCCTCAGAAAACTAAAAATACAATTACCATATGACCCAGCAACCCCACTCCTGGACAAAACTCTAATTAAAAAAGATACATGCACCACAATGCTCACAGCAGTGCTATTCACAACAGCCAAAACATGGGAACAACCTAAATGTCCATTGACAGATGAAGGAATAAAGAAGATGTGGTACATATATACAATGGAGTATTACTCAGCCATAAAAAGAATGAAATCATGCCATTTGCAGAAACATGGATGGACCTAGAGATTATCATACTAAGTGAAGTAAGTCAGAAAGATAAAGACAAATACCATACAATATAATTTATATGTGGAATCTAAAATATGACACAAATGAACCTATCGATAAAACAGAAACAAACAAACTGGTATACATAGAATGGATAACAATAAGGTCCTACTGTATAGCACAGGGAACTATATTAAATACCCTGTGAAAAACCATAATGGAAAAGAATATGAAAAAGAAAGTATATATATGTATGTATATATATATATATGACTGTACAGCAGTAATTAACACATTGTAAATCACTTCAATAAAAAAATAAACTAAAAAAATGGGTGTTTAGAAAAAAAACGGGCACGTAGGATTTAAGAAAGAAATAAAGTATAAAATTAAATGTTTTCACTTGAATTTAACTTGTGGAAGGTGCCCATATTTCCTTGATGTTTCCTATCCCCTAACACCATTTTGGATCTGCCTTGACTTCTGTGTGATTTCTTCTCTAAACACAGCTAGTCCCTGAAAGAATATGAAATCAACCTACATACAAAGTTAAGAAGTGTATGTATTAATATACTTATTTTTTCAACATTTGTTGAACACTAATAATGACCTAATTGCCGACCCAATATCTTCTTTGCAGTCTGGCATCTTCAAGGTACTCAACACTGCTGAGCATCTCTTTTTAGAAATGCTGTTCTTTGCTTTTATGGCATTACACCCTGTCTGTTTCCCTGACTTTTTCTGCTTGCCCTTAAAGAGTTCCTCATCTTGGTCTTGTGCTATCTGCCATCCCATTCAGTCTGCTTAGGTGATTTAATCAGCTGCTGTGGTTTAGATGACCTGACACCCATCTCATCATCTCCTGAACTTTAGGTCCGTTTACAGCAACTTACCAAATTTTTCACAAGATGTCCCAGTGCTATACCCAACTCAATATATCTGAATCACATGTATTACTTTGTCCATAAAACGAATCTTTCTTTATTCTCCCCATCTCAGTTAAAACCATTATTACTGACCCAGTTGCCAAAGTCAGAAACTACAGCATCTTCCTTGATGCCTTCCGGTCCCCAGCCTGCCTCATCTTATTAGTACCTGGGTCTTCTGGATTCTCACCCATAAAATGTCTCCACTTAACCTTTTCTATTCCCAAAGCTCCTCACCCAACCTTCTCAAATTATTTCAAAAAATTGAAGAGGAATGAATGCTTCTGAACTTATTCTATGAGGCCAGCAACAACCCTAATATCAAAACTAGACAAAGGGGACTTCCTTGGAGGTCCAGTGGCTAAGACTTCACCTTCCAATGCAGGGGGTTGCAGGTTCAATTCCTGATCAGGGAGCTAAGATCCCACATGCCTCGGGGCCAAAAAATCGAAATATAAAGCAGAAGCAATATTGTAACAAATTCAATAAAGACTTTAAAAATGGTCCACATCCAAAAAAAAATCTTAAAAAAAAAAAACTAGACAAAGACATCACAGAAAAAGAAAAATAAAGGCCAATATCACTGATGAATATGATGTAAAATTCCTCAACAAAATATTGAGATTAGAAACCAAATTCAACAATACATTAAAATAATCATACACATGGTCAAATCTGCAAATCAATCTATGTGATACACTACATTAACAAATTGAAAAATAAAAATCATATGACCATCTCAATAAATGCAGAAAAAGCTTTTGACAAAATTCAACATCCGCTTATGATAAAAAAAAAAAAGGTCTCAACAAAGTGGGTATAAAGAGAACATATTTAAAAAAAAAAAAACCCTCACAGAGACAACTGTAATATCCACTCTGAAAGAATTCTCTTCCTACCAGCACTCTATTTATCAATGGCTGGCAATGTGCCTAGCTATAGAACTACAATTTCCAGCCTCACCTGAGTATCCTGCACCCATGACTGTGTTACAGTCTGGGGCCAATGACACATAAGGGAAAGCTCTTGAACAAAGACACACTCAGCTGTCACTTATCCTTTGCCCTTCAGCCCTGTCATTCTTCCTGTCTGAAATGCAAATATGGAATGCAAAGTGGAAGGGGGGAGGTCTGCAACCACAGGCGAAAGGCTTGAAGATAAGAGTCACAAGCCAAGGACAGGTTCCTAATGATGGAGTCTCCGTATTGTCTCTGGGTTCCCATCTTCCTTCAGCCTTCGCCTTATGTTGTGGAGAAACACAGCTTACATCCCTGTTCAGCCATGTTTTCTGTTGCCAGGAGATGAATGCAAGGGAAAGGATCCATCCTCCTGTGCTCCTGCAACTAGCTGTCATCTTCTCTCATCCCCAATTCTTTTGCTAGAACTGACTTTCCAAAAGATAGCTCTGACCACATTATTTTCCTCTACCTATAAATCTCTTTGGTCCCCACTGCCTTTGTAATAGTTTCTTTACTCAAGCTTTTACAAAAAAACCTTCCAAATAAGACTTGAGCTTGCATTTCAGGTTATATCGCTTCCTGTTTTCATACACGCAAGCACTGAACTTTTAAGCCATCAGAATACACCATGCTCTTCTACAGCTTTTGGCCTTTGCCAGGTCTTTCCTGTTCCAGGTAAATCTCTCTCTGCCAATTTCTGATGCATAAACTCCCAATCACTCTTTGGAGTCAAGCTCAACTATCACGTCCTCCCTGAAGCTTTCCTGTTTCCTGTGTGCCTTTTCTAAACTGAAGGGGAATGTAACCATTTCCTCATGTTTGCCTAAGAGCACTCTAGTTGTAGCACTATGGTGTGGCAGGTGAGAGCACATATTTTGGAACTATCTGGACTCAGGCTCTGTGGGTAGGAGGTTGAGTGATCTTGAGAAGAGTGCCGGGCTATCCTCACCTGTGAAATGCTAATGACCCTTACACCTACCTTATGGAGTCATTGGGAGGATTAAATGAACTCAGATAAGTGGATTTATTAGAAGATCTGACATGTATAAAGCGCTCGCTGGCCATTACATATTATTATCAGCTATTGTGTTCATCTTATCTTTTAGTTATATATATATATGTATATAGCATCTGTCTTTCCTACCCTCTGAGTACTTGACTATAGGCAATACACCTTCCCTATTTCTTACCCCAGTGCCAAGCATAGTATCTATCAAAAATACGTATTTGAAGTATAGTCAGCCACAAAAAGAATGAAATAATGCCACTGGCAGCAACATGGATGGACCTAGAGATGATCATACTAAGTGAAGTAAGCCAGACAGAGAAAGGCAAATATATGATATTGCTTATATGTGGAATCTAAAAACATGATATGAATGAACTTATTTACAAAACAGAAATAGGCCCACAGACTTAGGAGACAAATTTATGTTTATTAAAGGGGAAAGGGAGGGAGGGATAAATTAGGAGTTTGAGATTAACATATACACACTACTATATATAAAACAGATAAACAACAAGGACCTACTGTATAGCACAGGGAACCATACTCAGTATTATGTAATAACTTATAAGGGAAAATAATGTGAAAAAGAATATATATATATATAAAACTGAATCACTGTGCTGTACATCTGAAACTAACACAACATTGTAAATCAACTATACTTCAAGGAAAAATACAAAAGAAAACCATATTTGGCAAATTTTAGTTCAAATCAAATTAGACTGAGTAACTAGGGGTTTATAAACCCCATTTAATACTAAATGTCAGTCTACTAAAGTTCATTTTAATAAAGTTATCACGTACGTTAAATAAGCACTACCATTAGTCCCCAACAAATCCGAAGACTTCTTAGGAAAAGAACTACTGAAATGAGGAACAACTACCTCCGTGAAGGTCTGAGTGGCTTTAAGTTGGTACAAAATTGTCTATGCTGGCAAGGGAGTGTCTGCCATATAGCTTCCCATGGAGTAGATAAGATACAGGGAAGAACTAAGCATTTTTAGAAGAACAGAGAATTGTATCCACTGCTATTCCCTCAGCACAGTTTTTAATTCAGAGAACAGTTCCTGACTTTGTAAAGTATGTCATAAATCCCTCTTTTACCTACTCTATGCATCCTGATGCCATGACACACTGCCCACTCGAACCTACTTTGTAAATATGTCTGAACGCTTAGAACATGTCAGCACTATGCTGGTCACCAGAAGTGCAAAGATGAGTCAGATCCCAGGACCGGGTAGGGAGGCTGAGGGTACAGCATATTTTATAGAGTGATGAATACCTTTCTCTTTCCCCGGGGCAGGATCATGTCAAAGGAAGTTATGGGTGTTGAATTTTGAAGACTCATGCAGCATTGCCTTATTTTCAGATATGGAAAAGCAAAGCAAGAAGAAAAGTATAGAATGACATCAGGGAAGGAAGAAAGCACATTTTTATAAGCTTGACTGTGGCCTGGCAATATTTTATTTCAAATGGAAGGCCAGGGAAATGAGCAAAACGTGTGGTGTCTCACAAAGAGAAATTTTACAGACACCCTGCACTTCTCTCACAAAGTCTGCTTCCTTCTCCCAAAAGAAATGGAAAAAAAAAAAAAAATGATAGAGGTTACTAAAAGAACTGCAGAAATCCTGGCAAGGTAATTAACGAATGACAGGTCAGTTACCCATGTGAAAAAATAAAATGTGGCATGAAATCATGGCTTTGTCAAGAACTTTGAGGTTTTGTAGACTGGAAGCAATTTGTCCAAGGACTATTTTGACCATACCACTTCCTAATCTCAGTACCCATAAAGTCTGGGTGGGGGCCAACTGGAAAAGTTTGTCTCAGCTGCACAGATATCGTCCACAGAGGAAATAAAAGGATTTTCAACACTGGAGTCATTTCCTTTGGTTCTCAGCTCTTTGAGAAAAAAAAAAAAAAATCCTTTTTGTTAGTGATATCTTCAGCTCAATTCCTACAGTCTGGCTTAGAAAAATAACAAAATCTGTTCCCCGAAACACTTTCCAATCAGACAAGGGACAGGTTTCAACTCAAAGCGTTAAGTCCAATAAAAGACCTTCCTGGTCCAGAATGTTCTAGGAAGACGCACACCTTTTTAAGGTTCAGACTGCTTCCTAACGAGTTCCATAAAAATGTGCAACCAGTGTAAATGTCAGATGTGAAAGATGTGTTCAGGAGAGGGACCTGGATAATCAAATCTTGGGCCCACTCCTTCGGAACTGCTGCTAAGGGGTCTTGTGGAAAATAATAGGGTCCATTTATGAATCACAGCACACATGGTAATGTTACCAAAAGTGGGGTCTGGCTGCTCGCCACTCTGAAGCCAATAAAGAAGCAAGGCTGGTGGAAAGGAAAATTTGCTTTATGTCAGAGGCCAGCAACTGGGGGGAGGGGGAGATGCTATGTTTTTATTTCAAAGCCATGATAAGAGTTAACTTCAAGCTTTCTCCTAGAAATATTTTTCTTCTCTCAGGGTCAGAATTCTGAAAAAAGCATTTTATCAAGCTAGCTTTCTCTAACTGCATATGCAAAAAGAACCAGTTTTGGTGTTTTAAAAGAGTTTCATCTTAACCAATTTTTTCAGAGTTTGAAGAAGAATTGAACCTGAATTTCTCATTTTACAAAAGGCAACAAGAATACCAATCACACAAATGGAATACACACTCACACACCAGAAGACAGAACTGTCACAAACCCTCTGAGAGGATGACCTATACGGAGTCCCAAACAAACACTCCCCAACACAAACGGGCCTCGATGTCAGACACAGGTCAGAACCAGTTGGCAAAATGCCTAAATGACACTCTGTGTTCATAAAGGGTGCTCAACGTCAGAAACACATCAGAAACCATTGGCAAAATGCCCAAATAGGACTTTGTACTCAAAAGAGAAGTTTTCCAGGTGCACACTGGTGGACTTACTTGGTCTTGGAGCTCATCACCTCTTCCAGAGGCATCTTTCCGTTCCACCAAGGAAAAGCGTACGTTGGCAGCCAGTGCCTTGCAGGGGAGAAACAGGGAGAACCCCCGAAACAAATGTTTTGGGCAGCTGTTAGGAATGTCTCCGCCAAATCCCCTCCCGGGGGCAGCGAGACACGAGCTGCAGTCTCCTTGCAGCCATCCCAGCGTGTCATCAAGGCGGAGGCTCTGCTCCGGAAAACCCACCCCCGGGAGCCAGATATCGCGAGAGCCCAGCCTCACGTTGGGAGCCAAAATCTGTTTGCGAAAGTGGGTACAGGTGCTCACTGCTCAAGCGGCAAGGTTGGTGGAAAGGAAAGTTTAATTTATTTTGGAGGCCAGCAGCTGGGGGCGTGGGGAGGGGCAGATTCCTGTCCAAAGGCCAACTCCCCCCAGTGACAACCAGTGGGCAAGCGCTTTTATAGGCAGAGGGAGGGAGCTACATGCAGAAACAGCACAGTCAGCTCTGACGCTCATCTTGAAATTGGTCATGTGGTGGTCTGACTAGCGTCATCTTGATTTTTATAAGTGCTGTTAATCTTCAGTTCCAGGGTCGGTTTTTTCCCATTTCATTCAGGCCAATTCTTGGAACATTGGCAGTTTACGTCATGGCTACAGTCTGGTCATCGTGTAGTTAAACTTCCTCCACCTGGTGGGAGTTTTAGTCTCTATAAGACAGCTCACAGGATATGGGTCATAGTGTTATCTATAGCCCATGAAGAGGAACTAAGGGCCCTTGACTATGCTTAATGACTAAACTATTATTATTTAGTCTTGTTGAAATGTTTTCATTTGTTTCTGCATTTTCTCCCTTCTCTAACTTATTTTTTGGCTGAAGTTTTTCTACAGACAAAAAGCAGGTGGAGGACATTGTGGGGACGGACCACAGGGTCCTGCTCCGTTTCAGTAATAGCAGGTTGCCTCTGAAGTGGTACCTTGGCAGCTTTGGAATGGTTACCCGAATGTGTCGAGAGCAGAAAAGCAGCACTTTCCAAATCTATCCTCCAGCTAAGGACTTTTGGAACTGCTACAGAGATTATAAAGAAAAGATAGATTGTCAGAATACCCTTCTGTTCATATACGTGCATTCTAAATGCTAAAGTTGAAAGCCTATGCATGCAGCATGGTTCACATGCCACACCATTTGAAATATTAGCCTTTGTCCAAGATGGATCTGCAAGGGAGTATTACAGCTCTCTTCACCACCGCTTGTTGTTTTGTTTAGTGTGTTCTCTTTTTTATTTCCCCTGCAAGGTCCTTGGTGTTAATTCTCAAGTCTTTGGGTCAGTTTCTTGGTGAAACCATAAAGCCGTTGGATCAAATATCAAATGGAAAATGTAAAGAAATGAAATTACCTTTATATCTTGACATCAAATCTTAAAGTTTTAAGACTATTTAAGTTCCTTATTCCAGGAATTCTCATGGACAGTCTTATAAATTTTAATTATCTCCTTTAAGAAGGAATCATGCAATATTTATAGTCTCTAGATAATAATTTAATTCTAACTGTAATATCAGGTGAATCAAAATCCCCTTTCGCACTCATCACTATGCTGCAGCTAAAGAATAAATTATTTTTCTTACTTTTTTTCAAATGCTCATATCCCAAACTTAGAAATATGTGAGGTATTTATTTACTATCCAGCATAATGTAAAGTGACAGGTCAATCCTCCACTTGCTGAAAAATTCTAATGACTATCTCTTGAGAGATAGGGAAGGTGTAGACTTTTCCATTTTTTTCTTTCTCTTGCCTTTTATTTTTAATTATCTTAATGAATTGTTAGAAATTATAGCAAAAGGGAGGCTTTTGCTACATGTATCTAAAACAGGTAATGTTTCTGAAACCAAAAAAAGAAAAAATATTAGTACCATAAGAATTTTAATTGCAGGTAAATTTAAACCAAATGTTACTGGAAAAGCTCGCCATTTCCTTTTCAACTTCTGTTCTCCAAGGAATTCCAAACTCAGGAGGCACAGTGTCAGTGAAGGGACTGAACATGACCAGATATGAAATTTCTGTTTTCAGTTAGTCTTGTGACACATGTGTTTTCATTCTTTCCTAAGACACAGTGGGACCCCTCAACTTTTAAGTCATAATATGAAAATCCCATTTTGTTATTACTCTTATAAACAGTGAAATGATGGAGGCGTATTCCCCAAATAAAGTCAAAAGGGTGTTATTCTTTATATATGATGGTCTTATGAGGAGGGCCCATGGTTTCTTTCATTTTTTGCCTACCCATTCAAACTTGTTTCCCAGGTTTCCCTTTATAACCAACAGTAGACATTGGCCAAATGTTGGGCTAAATATAGGGTTGAGGTCTTTTGACATGGGGTGGTCAGTAGACCAAACATAGCAACTCACAGAGGCACCAACAGCTATCAGAGGAGAGTAAAAACTGTTCTCCACATATGTTACATGCTAAATATTAAAGTCACACAAGACACCCAAGCACAAAACTAGTTTCATGGTCTCATCTGTTCACATCCAACAGTGTATCATTGGAATCCCTCTCAAATCACAAATTTGAGAGTCAAACTTATTTTTAGAACCCAACTTTTGACTTTAATCAATTCTTTCTATTGAAAGACTTTCTCCTTTGTCATTAACCAAAGGGAAACTCAAATCTTTTCCTAATAAAGTGTTCATAAAGTGTGCAAAATAGATTCTAGCCCATAGTGGGAACTGAATATCTTGTAGTTTGAAACAACAGAAGAGATATGTGGTATCTGTTAATAATTTTGCAGGGACAACAATGCTGGCATAACTAAAGCATTGCTGAAAATAGTCACTGATATTATTAAGTGGTAAATTATCCGACAGAAGCAAAGAGAATTCATAGAAAAGAGACTTTACCAAGAGCTAAAGTAGATAGGAAAGCTTCCATCTAGTAAGTAGAATTTTAATTTACCAATAATCTAAGTCTGGTTTAGAATCGAAGAAGATTCCAGATGTACTCTGGAGAGGGGGGATGAGTTGAGTAAAGACCCCAAGGTGGTACAAACATGATGTGTTGGGAGAGTAAAGTGACTGGCCTGCTTAGCCTGACAGGTATATGTTGAAACAGAATGAAAAATACTGTGAGTTGATTCATATTAGGAGGCCCTTTAAAGCCATCCTGAGGAATTCAGACTTGATAGGAAACGAAATAGCAAGTCATGGACAGGTTTTAACCAGGCAAGGGGCATGATTAAAGCACTGTTTAAAGAACGCAATGAATCTGCAAAAGTACTCTGAGTCCAAATGTTCTTAACAAGACCCTGAGCTTAGTGCAGCTGGATGATAAATGGCTACAATTTTATCCCAGTTTCTAATCACAACCAAAATCACATGCATGATGATTTCTTGGTGCAACATCCATGTATTAAGAACCTAAGATGTGGTTCAGCCATTCATTATCTTATTCTTCCAGCCATTCTTGGGATAACTACTTCATGTGTCAAGATATGCTAAGTACAAGTGAACAAGATACAGTTATTTTTGTTTTTGTTTTTTTTCCTGAATAAGTGTAAAATACTTGCCCATGATAAGCCCACCATGTAAGAGGTACAAAAAAAAAAAATCACTGATTATATCCAGTTTTCTAAGTGCTGGGGAGACTTTTGGGAAAACAAAGAGCTTTATTAAGGGAGACAGAGGAAGGATGTCTAGGTTGGCTCGGGCATGGGTGGAGGGAGAAAGAAAGCTTTGAAGACTTGGTTCTTATCAGCTGAGTCACCCAAGTCAAGGAAGAGCACAGGCAGCACAGGAGAGGGATGTGAGAGATTAAGTGGTTGGGCTTTAGAACAAAGCAGCCCTGAATTTACATCCCGCATCTGCTATTTCGTGGTTGTGGAGACGTGGGCAAGTTCCTTGTCTCTCACACCTATAAGATAGAGATAATAATTATAACAATTTGAAAAACACTGCCATCATGTATATAAAGCTCTCAGTATAATTTCTGTACATAGTAAGTGCTCAATAAATACAAGACTTTATTATTAAATAAGAGGTATAATGATTGTTCCAAGCAAAGGGAATAGGCACCAAAGTGCCTTTACATATGGCGTGTTAGTAGTTGGGGATGATTAGATACATGGTAAGAGATAAGAACTGAGCAGGGTCATCAGTATGGCTGCCTAAGTTGCTCATTACACCAGTGGGGCTGTTCATGGGAATTACAATGTGAGTGCTCCCCAGTCCCAGAGCTTGGCAGGACTCACATTTTACAAAAAGTGCAGTAGCCCTAAGTGTTAGAGAGTACAGTCCAGACCATGAAAGGCTGTGCATTCTACGATAAGTAGTTAGAAGTTTATCACTTATGACATCTCATTCAAATGACAGATATTCAAAAATGTACACATATAACTGAATTTTAATGAAGATGCATATCTTTAAACTCTCTCATTATCGAATAAATGAACGTTTTCTTCTTGTGGCATTTCAATACTGGTAAGTTATGCTGACACTAGTCGACTCTTTTTTTTCTAGATAGCACATTAAAAAAAAATATATATATATATACATACATATAAAATGGAGATTTGAAAATCAATATATCACCATACAGAGAATCCTTGTAATCACTGCTCCATGATATCTTCAAGTTCTTAGCCTTTTAAGTATTATTTTTACGGAATTATATTCAGATTTTAGATACAGTTTTATAATTTGCTTTTCCTGGCTATCTTTTAATGGATTAACTGAGAAATACTGATTAGCCCTTATTATATGCTAGGTCTTGGTTTTGCAGATATAGGAAAATGTGATCCCTCCCTCAAAGAATTCACAATTCAGAGAAGACATAAATGTCAACCAATACTTACACCTACCAAGCAAAACTATCTTCAATAATCACCATGCATCATCTTTTGACCTAGTTATTAGCAGAGCATAGAGAGACTTTTCTATTTTTCTTTTTCCCATTTTACATCATACTATAGCTAGTTTCCTATGTGGCCTCAAAGTCTTAAAAGTTATCTTTTTAAATGGTTGTAAAATACTCCATTGCTTTAACCAGAGTTTAGTCATTCTCCGTTTTTGCATATTTAGATTATTTCCAAATTTTCAGTAATACAATGCAAAGATTACATCTTTAGGAAAAAATGACAAGACTGAGTTTATTTTGCTGAAAGGGCTGGAACGTTTAGTGACTCTTGAAATGTAGCCATCAAAGAATAAAACAAACAACTTTTGCTTTTAAACAAGGCTGGTAAAAATGAGACATCTCTATGGTCCCTTTAAATTAATTTTTTTCTTGGTTAACTTTTCACAGATAAATTATCAGTAATTTCACCAATTATCAGTCATTTCCACTTTGTTTGGGTCCATTTTTTATGACTTAAAAGAATCCTACAGGTCTACGCACTTAAAGTGAGCTACCGTCCACTGGATCAAGGACATGGTCAAGTCGTAATGACGCACGTATTATCCGGGAGGTCATTTTTTTCCCTGCTGGCTGGGACAGCTCAGACGTCTATGTGACCTGGGCAGAGCATCAGTCCCAGTTCCTGGCTAGAGAGAGGGAAGCATTTCCTCTCTAAACTTAGAGGCCACGTTTGTATTTCCGGAGTGGATCTGAAGGTCACAGCCTCTGTGTTTCCACATGTGTGCAGTTAGCTAATGAGGGCTGGGAATTCAGAACACAACCATCTATCTACAAATTGTTCAGAGAACAAAGCCTGAATAAAACCACTGGCAGCACAGAGCTTCAGGCAATGCTTTAATTCTTGAGTTAAATCCAAATGAGAAAGCTTTTCCTTTTTCTCCCATTGTCCAAAAAATTCAAGGAACTCTGGCGATGTCCAAGGTGACTGGTTATTATGGAAGAACACAGATGCCATGCCAAGGTAGGACGTTATAGTTTCCAGTGCATGAGGACTTCCTGTTTGCCTATTATAATAATCTTCAGCTTGACAAGAAACCCCACAAAACACATTCATGCCCTGCCTCAGAATGATTTAATTTTGGTTACAAATAGGAAAGGGCTACCCTTCCTGCAAAAAATCCCAGCAGCAAAAACAGACTAAGTGCAGATGATGGTGTTAGAGAAGTGAAATAATTCTCTCAACAGTTCCAGTAAGTAGGATCTAGTTATAAAGTCAGCACCTGGAAGGAGAACATCAGGCCTGAGACATGTAACCCTCAAGGACTAGACCAGAAAGAAACAGAGTTACAATCCAAACATTATAAAAATTCAGACTCAAATTTGGGCAGGGGATTCTAAAGTGAGGTTAAAAGCACGTACCAGAAGAGTTGACAAAACTGGGCGATGCTCAAGACGAGGCAGCCTCTGGGTGGAGGTGGAGACTTGAAGGCAACTTAAGACAATAGGAAACTATGCGGATGGGGGAAGAATCTTTGGAGAAAAACCAGCTTGAAAAAGGAAAGACTGACGTGAGCAGGCATTTGGGTGTTTTTGCTGCAAGAGTTGGTTCATGGATAAATTCAAAATATTAATAGTCTTTTTGATTAAACTTGATCGTACCTTTAGAATCCAAAT
The DNA here is from genome assembly GCF_003031525.2 of Neophocaena asiaeorientalis asiaeorientalis. NCBI lineage: Eukaryota > Metazoa > Chordata > Mammalia > Artiodactyla > Phocoenidae > Neophocaena > Neophocaena asiaeorientalis. The sequence continues at coordinate 3,051,187 of NW_020173111.1, read as the reverse complement.
AGAAAATAGTTGTTTATCCCTGGGTTCATCCATCAAAGAGATAATGACACCAAAACGCTCCCTACAACTAAGTGCAAGCTATTTAAAGAAAAGAAGGAAGGCTGGGTAAGTAATTGGGACGGAGTGGCCTCTTCAGAGGTCTTAACCTTATCCCCGCGAGCAAACATGGGAGGCCAGCCAAACAGAACTTAAACAAGATGAAAGAGAATGTTTGCTGTGAAACTCTACCACATGGGCCCTTTAAGGAAGCACATGCCTCATTCTGAATCCTGAGAGTAAAAGAAATTATCAACAGCACTGTGCCTGCCTACCACCATCCATAATTCTGTGATATTTCCCGCCTTAAAATTGATTAAACTGCTACTCGCATTGAAGTCAACACAGATGAAAGGCTAGACGTTGGTCAATATCACTTAAGTGCAAAATTGAAGTGAACAGAAAATGGTTCCCAAAATATATTAAAAAAAAGAAAATAGCTCTAAATGAAACAAAATGATCAAAATATTTTCAAAAGGTACTATGCTTTTAAGGCACAACCTGCAGGTTCTTTTACATCTATATGAGGTGACATAACAGAGCTATAATCCCCATCAATACTGTTGTAATGGGATGCAAGGGGGTGGGTGAGAACCACGGTGTGTTTCTTTCGAACTGTTCGCCTCACACAAACTTAAAACACTGTGCTTGCATCTGCTTGTCATTACTACCATCCAGGATCTGTCCTGCTAGTCTTACTTATGGGGATTATTTTGAGGGAGGAATTGCAAATAATGGGAGCAAAGCTTTGACAGACTATGACTGGATGCTGGCAATAGTGGTCGACAAGTTGTCCACCATCTCCAGGTTCATTTCCTCTGCAGTAAAATGGAGATAATAATAATTCTGAGTTACTTGATATCCACTCAACAAGCTATTAAAAATTGAAGCCATGCATGCCTTCTTGGGCCAAGCAGGTACACAAGTGAGTGAAGTGGGCTGCTTTTATGAAAACAGCAGAGTGGTTTAGGCACCACTAAAAAGTATTCACATCTAAATACTTTTAAGCAGTATTGTAGCCAAACAACAATCCTTCACTAGACAGATTTGCCCTGTTGATGACTTACAGGAATGTTCTAAGAGATTTCTAGACTCCGGGATGCTGAACAACTATTTGACCAAGGCTGAGTTGCACAGCGTATTAGTACAACTACATCTCCTGCCCCACAGCCACTGTTTACCGTACTTCTGAGGATCCCACAGGGCATCATCAACTCATTCGCCAGCTCACTCTGTAAAGCAGGGTTTCCTTCCTGGACAAACAGATCAAAGACGCCATTCCTGACCCTTGTCACTGGGATTCACTTTTCACTTCCTTTTTTTTTCTGTCTTAGTCCTTTAGTCTGTTTTATTTGGTTTACTCATTGATTGGTTGGTGGGAAATAGGTTGAAGACTTTACTTCCTACCCTTAAGGGAATTCAGATGAGATACACAAGAAAAAAATATTGGTGAATGCTGATAGGTCTGATAGCCCTTGACACTACAAGAGACCAGGGGTTCATAGAGAAACCATATGTCTTCCTCACCACACAGACCAACTACCCTTCAGTTTGCCATCATGGCTGATGTTTTCACCCATGCATGGACAATACGGGCTTTTGATTTTCCACAGAAGGTCACTTATAAATTGGAACTGTCTTATCTGGAAAGTTATACTTCATATAATTTTAAAAAATAATTTCCCTAACAAGAAGCAGAGCCAAAGGACTGGCTCCAGACTAGTAACTAAAAAGACATTGAGAGAGGAAAGATAGGCTGACTTGGACAACATAATAGGATGTGTTATTTGTAGTAACAGTCCATGTTAATAGGACATAATAGGTGGAAATACAATGATGCAAGTAGAAATGTTAAATTTTTACACAGATTTCACCCTAACCCTAACATATACACATTGTATCAATGCTTTATCAAGATTTTTGATCATTGTATAAGCAATGTTGATACCTTATAACTTGTCATATTATCTTCTCACAATAGAAGAAAATCGCAAAGCACCCGATCACTATCTAAGGCATAAAAACTTCCCCTGGACTTCTTTGGTTTATGTAGCACAGCAGATGCTTACTTACAAAGAATGGTGAGGATTTCGCTTCAAGCTTCTTTTAAGAAAATTATGTTCTACTAAACTACAACAAACTTTGATATAAATCTTTATAGAATGATTTTTAAAACTCTCTTAGGATACAAGCGTCTCATAAATATTTTTCCCTGTCTTACACACACACACACACACACACTCTAACATACATATATCATAATATGTATAATAAATATATAAATAAATATATTAATACATATAAAAGTTGTATGTGTACATACATATTTCACTTGGAGTTATTCTCATTTGTTTAAAACAATGGTTAAAATTGAGTAACACTGGGCTTTCCTGGTGGCGCAGTGGTTGAGAGTCCACCTGCCAATGCAGGGAACATGGGTACGTGCCCCGGTCCGGGAAGATCCCACGTGCTGCGGAGCGGCTGGGCCCGTGAGCCATGGCCGCTGAGCCTGCGCGTCCGGAGCCTGTGCTCCGCAACAGGAGAGGCCCCAACAGTGAGAGGCCGCAACAGTGAGAGGCCCGCATACTGAAATTAAAAAAAAAAAAAAAATTGAGTAACACTGAAGGAAATTCCAGTTTTCATATGGGAATCTTTGGTTTGTTAAGTTTTCCTTTAGTTGGCAGAAAATATTTGCAAACCATAAATCTGATAAAGTTGGTTAATATCCCAGTTATATAAGGGACTCATACAACTCAATAGCAAACCAACAAACAAAAACAACCCTATTAACAAATGGGTGAAGGACCAAAGGATATGAATAAATATTTTCCCAAAGAAGATACACAAATGGCCAAAGATAAAGAAAAGATGCTCAACAACACTAATCATCAGGGAGACGCAAGCCAAAACCACAATGAGGTATCACCTCACACCTGTTAAGACGACTATTATCAAAAAGATACGAAATGTTGGCAAGGATGTAGAAAAAAGGGACCCCTAGTGCACTGCTGGTGGGAATGCAAATTGGTGCAACCACTGTGGGAAAACAGTATGAAGGTTTCTCAAAAACCTAAAATATAACTACCATATGATATTCAGCAGTACCTCTTCTGGGTATTCATCTGAAGGGAAAGAAATCAGTACCTCAAAGAGTTACCTGCAACCCCTTGTTCACTGCAGTATTGTTCACAATAGCCAAGACATGTAAACAACCTAAGTGTCTGTCAACAAATGAATAAGGAAAATGTGGTGTATATATATGTACATATATATACAATGGAATAATATTCAGCCTTAAAAAAGGAGATCCTGCCATTGCAACAACATAGATGAATATGGAGAACATTATGCTAAATGAAATGTCAGACACAGAAAGACAAATACCGCATGATATCACTTATATGTGGAAGTTAAAAAATCAAATATACAGGAGCAGAGAGTAGAGAGGTGGGGGAAATGGGGAGATGCTGGTCTAAGGGTACAAAATTGCTGCTACGTAGGTTGACCATGTCTAGAGATCTAATGGGCAGCATGGTGAGTATAGTTAATACTGCAGAACTGAATCCGGGAAATGTGCTAAGAGAGTGGATTTCAGGCACCCTCATCACACACACACACACACACACACACAAATGGTAACTCTGGGAGGTAACATGTTAATTAGCTTGACTACAGTAATCATTTTGCTGTGTACATGTGTATCAAATCACCATGCTGTCCTCCTTAAACACATGCAATTTTTATTTAAAAAACAAAATTTTAAGTTTTCCCCTACTCAAATTATTCTCAATTTCATCACCTGCTTCTCTATGAAAAACATAGTATTAGCCATAATTTCTTTATATTGTATATATGAAATTAGAGATTTTCTGATTTTTTACCTCTTGTTACTCAAAAATATCTCATGAGAACTTTGAGAAACTCTTTAATCACAGTTTTTTAACAGTATTTTTTTAGTGAGCTTCTAAATTCTACCTCACATAATTCTCTTTTTTAAGAAAAAAATTTCTTTTCTTTCACTCTTCAATAAAAAGCTACAATTTTCACTTTAATTATCTATTATAATAAAAGTACTCCAAAGACATAAACTCCAATGCCTTGTAGTCCATGTCTCATGGGATTTTGCCACTTGGTTTCATTTAGTACAATCTCAAACATGGTTATTTTTCACATCACCTTTAAGCCCAAAGCCCAGTGTGTTTCTGAGCAGTTGCTTCCCTAAAATCTTTTGTTTCAGCTCTCACTTTTCCCAGAGTGGACAAGCCCCAAGGATGTGAAAAGCTGTTATATCTGCAGCTTAAGCGTTTTATTATCTCTTCTTGAGAGAAACTATATCTTTAAAAGCGGCACAAGGAAGGTGTCCCAAAGATGCTCCATGAATACAGGTTTCTTCCAACTCAGGGCTGATGTCAGCTTAATGACCAATAGGTCTATTCAGATGCCTAGTAATTAAAATAAACTGACCTTTTAAGAGAAGTAGTACAAATTAAATGTGAACCTTGCTATTTTCTCTTATTTCACAACACAATGGGGAAACCAAGCAGGTTTTTAAAATGATCATATGAAATAGAGACCTTATATCACTAATATTTTATGGATAAAGAGACATGTGATCCCACTTACAGCCACTTACAATTATAACAAATGATACATTCATCCTTCAAATTCAATTTTGGTTTTTATAGTTTGAGGTTTTTTTTTTTCAGTCATGTGCATGAGTTTTTCTCTTTCATATGCCAGAGTTCTCATTTCTTAACTGAAGGAAAGGAAATATAGCTATTTTAAGAGCAGCATGAATAACCAATAAGTCAATAAGAACAAACATCAAATCATATGATTTTCACCATCCCTTAAACAAAATATGCTTTTACTATGGTTTCAAAGCTAAGGAAGCAAGAATCTTTAGGCTTTTTTCCTTTTACCTTTGAACCTGTAAAACAATGTTATGGGGTGAACATCATGACAAAGGGTGAACAAAGGGGCACTTTTTTCTTTCTTTCAGAACCTACCCAACTCAGAATGAATTCCACCACCTGCCACTGTGACGGAATGCACTTTTCTTCAAAGACATCAAGTTTATAGGCCTTGAAAAATCCTGAGGGCTATCATATAGCCAACACAAAAACGTATGAAAAAAAGTCCTTTAAATACTTTTTGCTATTAACAAAGCCAGTCTCATGAATAAACAACAAGGTCCTACTGTATAGCATAGGAAACTAAATTCAATATCCTAGGATAAACCATAATGGAAAAGAATATAAAAAAGAATGTATATATGTGTATAACTGAGTCATTTTGCTGTACAGCAGAAATTAATACAACATTGTAAATCAACTATACTTCAATTAAATAAGTAAATAAATAAAATTAAATTAAAAAACAAAGCCAGTCTCAATAAACACATGTCAATTCATGAAATACACATTCCTTGAACACTTCAAAAGTACTCATAACTGCATTAAATTGTGTAAGATATAATGGTGCTCTAGACAAGATGGTTCCTACAAGAAGAAATCCAAGTGCAAGACCACAGAAAAATTTACCTGACAGATGTGCCAGACACATTACAAACAGGGTTCCGTGTAATTCTGAAAATACTTTTTTCATTGTAGGTATAAATAACCTCATTTGACAGTTAAGGAAACAGATGTTTAGAGACATTATGTAACTTGTCCAAGAAAACTAAGATTATTACTTAGAAATTGTCTCAGTGTAGACTTCATCTGAAAACTCCTTGAAGGACTAAGAGGGTTATTTTGGGGGAAAAAAATCTATATTTTTTTCAAGTCCTATATTTGAAAGGATATGTATTTACATGGTGTTGCAAGTTTACATGAATTTTAGTAAACTGGACACACACCAATATAATATTTATCCATTCTATGTCATTACAGTTCATATATTATTTAAAAGAAATATTACTATATTGGATTTCCCATATATTTATGAAATCATTGATGAATGAAGATAGATAACTTCAAACAAGTCAAAGGGATAATTACACACTAATAAATATTCTCAGTTATAAGTGCTTACCTTTAAAGAATAACTGGAAAATGTATGTATACTATGTCTCTGGTACCCTCGGTGGTTTTACAGGCCTTTGGAACATATACCCAGCCATGTTTGTTCTTTCTACTGATGTGACATCAAAGGCTCCCAGAGAGAAAGATAAAGCCCGTGGAATCTAAGACCCCTCTGAACCGTCCTGTCTCCTCAACACTTTGACAGTAGAAAATAAGGTCCATGAGAAGCCTGAGGAGTTTATAATCTAGATGAAGACACACACTAATCACAAAAGCCCAAGAGATAAGGGGGTGTAAGATCTTTGCTCCCAGATGACGCTCAGAGGAGGTGGTGTTGTAAAATGTATAAATAGGATGAGGAGAGTCTACTCAGGACTTCTTGGGAAGGTGAATTCTGGAAGAAATCATTAACAGACTAGCGGAGTTTAGGAGAGTGAGCATTTTATATATATTTTAACAAACTCTAAACATAGGGAGTTGAAGGACAGGAGCAGGAGAGCAAACAGGATATCTGGACAAAAGGATTTCTGTGAAGTTAGAAGACATGCGTTAGCAAAAGTCACATTCAGATTATGGCTGAGAGCAACGTAACTCTACCATTTTATTTTTTAATTTTTATTTTATATTGAAGTATATTTGATTAACAATGCTGTGTTCATTTCAGGTGTACAGCAAAGTGATTCAGTTATACATATACATGTATCTATTCTTTTTCAAATTCTTTTTCTTTAGATTTTTTGGGATGTGGACCATTTTTAAAGTCTTTATTGAATTTGTTACAACATTTCTTCTGTTCTATGTTTTGGTTTTTTTGGCCATGAGGCATGTGGGATCTTAGTTCCCTGACCAGGGATCAAACCCACACCCCCTGCATTGGAAGGCAAAGTCTTAACCACTGGACTGCCAGGGAAGTCCCCTCTTTTTCAAATTCTTTTCACATTTAGGCTACCATTTTATTTTTAAATGATTTTAAACTCCACACAAATTATTTACATTTTTTTCCAATAAAATAATCTCTTCACACGCAAAAGAGCTAGGGAGATAGGTTATAGTATTAAATGATGTCAAATATACATTTATGCTTTAAAACAGCAATGTTGGGACTTCCCTGGCAGTCCAGTGGTTAAGACTTTGCCTTCCAAAGCAGGGGGTGTGGGTTTGATCCCCGGTTGGGGAGCCAAGAGCCCACATGCATCGCAGCCAAAAAACTAAAACATAAAGCAAAAGCAATATTGTAACAAATTCAATAAAGACTTTAAAAATGGTCCACATCAAAAAAAAAAAAACCTTAAAAAAAAAGCACTGTTACCTATTAAATTTAATGTTGGTGGAGAGTTTTACTTTTGCCTAATGTGTATATTCACAGTGATTACAAGCAAATACTGAGTAAATATAGAGCTATAAGACACTCTTGAAGAAAAATGTGCAGTTGTATGACTCCCAGAACATGAGTAGATATTTTGTTTTACATTTATCTCAAAGTCTTCTCAAAGTTAACTCAGCACCATTGCATCATCATCATCATCTTCATAAAAGAACCCTCTAAAATACTGAATATACTGAACTGAGAAAAACAGTTTCGAAAGGATTATCTTTGACAGGAGAAGTGTCTTTAGCTGCAGTTGTATGGCTGAGTTGGAGACAACACATGGCGACCATTTACCTTCAAAGTAAGTGTTCTTTCCTAACTCTGGCTATAAGACTATAAACACTGGAGTCTTCTCAAAAGAGGCCCAGGATGAAAATTTCATGTAAAAGGTACCTACAGGACAATTCTGACTGAAGTTACCAAAGTTCCTACACAAACTAACTGTTTCTGAAATGAAAACAAAACTCAGTATCAATACCAAAGGAAGCAAATATATGTTTATATATTGATCACCTGTGCCTAGCTGCAAAATTAATACTATACCAGATTAGAGAAAAATTCACAAAAGAAGTTCAGGGAAAAATCACACACTTCATACCGCAAAGGGAAATGGGAAATTTAGTTGTCTAAACAGAACTGTTTTCATCTTTTCTTTTTGGTAACCTAATTCCAGTATTTGAAAATTAAATAAATGTGTTTTTCAAGTCTCATTGCATCTTGGGCTCCTTGCACTAGAGGCTGTGAGCCCAGCTGGGGGAGGAGCCTATTCCTCTCAAAATGTAATTCCTCAGACTCATAAATTTCACAGAATATTTATTTTAGTTTTCACTGATTTGGGGAAATAACAGGTATTGAAAAGAGGCTTTTCATGGTGTTTAGTTTCTTCCTTTACTTGCTTAGTTTCCTTGTGGACTAGGCCCGGATAGGTATGCTATTTTCTGGAAACCAAATGGTTCTACTTACACACACGTTCTGCCCGGGTACATGGCAGTGTCACTTACTAGGATTGGTCTGTAGGTAGGGGCTACTGCATACCCTGCAAAGACTACAGAAAAATATGACAAACTAGAGTATCCATCCCTCCCTCCAGGTTCATGGGATTTAATACAGAAATCCACACTTTCCTCACTTGCTATTTAAGTACTCCCGGTTAGTGACTAAAGGAGAAAATTAAATAATAAATAAAATGGATTAATTCCAAATTTGTCTAAGTGTACCGCCTCCTACTTAGTTACCCAGAAATACTTTAAAAAAGCATATAACAGGGCCATGAATCTAGAACTGCTAAATGGATTCATTCACACCCCTCCATGAAGCAATCTAGGTGGGTTCTATCCCTCTCTATAAAAATGAATCTAGTATGCAGAATTATTTCTCTTAGAGAAGAATAACAATTTATGGTTTCATTTAATAAAGAATTAATGATACCCTTCATGGATGATCTCAGAACTTTTGGATCCTTGTCTTCAACTTTGATTTTAGGGGTCCAATGAAATGGTAAGGGCAACATAATCTTCCATAAATATAATTCAAGCAGCCTGTGACAACAAAGGCAAGAAGGGAGTATTTCAAGATCTTAGAAGTCGGTATGCTTGGCACACTCTAATGGCTCTTATATCCTTTGGCTGTTAAGCATGGAAACTTTCTATGGAATATCCATTACTCATTCCCTCTGCTCTAAACTCATAGCCTGTCAGAAAAAAATGGCTGGCGGGGGTGGGAGGTGGTACAGAGGAAGCCAAACTTAAAAAGCAGGAAAAGGCAGAGACAAGTCAATTCATCGAAGATTTACACCTTGTTTTCAATGGCTTCTTTCATTTCATTTCCCCTGACTTTTTAAAATTAGCAAATACACTGGACCCAGGAGGAAAACACATGGGGAAAAACAAAACAAGAAAAACAAAGCAGTGCAAATCTCTGTGACTTTTACAATAGCTCTTACTGGGTCCTGGTGTTTGAGTGGCTGAATGAACTGCGGTCTGTTTTTCATTACTCTCCATCTGGAGCTGCGGCCTGCTTTGTTCAGCAATTTCTGGTCATTTGGGCCTGCTGGTGACTGTTTTGTTTTATGTTGCCATATTATACAGAATGAAAGCTGCCGCAGCCACCACCCAAGAAAGAACAATCCTGAAAACGAGAGGTTATGTTGAAAGAGCTCCCCACGACCCCTTCCGGAATAGAGAGTGAGTGTGTTTATCCGGGCCTGCCTACCATACAGACTTAGAGGCCTGGGGGTGGGGTGGGGTGCAGGAGGGAACAAAAGCCCTTCCTTCAGATGCTAAGACCCAGGAAGTGTCCAGAGTTGGGTTAATTCTGACGCCTTTTCACCTCTAAGGAGACTAGTGCATGTACTTTCTCATACCTCACTTGCAACAGCTCATGAAAAACTGAACTCATATCATGTCTCTAAAAACAAAATCAATAAATCCTGTCTTCATAATATTTGGTTTCAATTGCATAGCCTTAGTCCAGAGGCCACACTGCAAATGATTCAAAAGCAAGTGTTTCCAAGAAGACCGAATCCAATTTTCATTCTTTAATGACAGGCGCCCTTAGTGATTTTGTTTAAAAAAGCCACCTCAGACACCGTTTCCATTTCCCTCCTTAAGAAAGCAATGGTCAAGAAGAACTCTCTTCTACCTTTTCGTTAAAGAAGCAACGGGTAACATTCTCTCTTAATTCATTGCTATTTTCAGCTAACTTTAATTTACAAAAACAAAGAAACGTATGCAGGTGCTACTAAGGTTTAACAGAAAGAACAGCCAAAATATAACTATAATTGAAACCACTTTAGTTTTTCCAAGAGCTGTTTTTGCCTTTTTTTTTTTTTTTAAGAAAAGACAATATAACAAGTTTGGAGAAATGTAAAGTTAATAATAATCTATCACCTTAACACAAAGATTTTCCCTGCTTAATATTGCCATTTTATACAGTCAGCATGAGGTATTGTTGAGCATTACCTATGTATTAACTCATTTAATTATCAAGTCAGGCCCTATTATTATCATTTTATAGATGGGGAAACTGAGGCACCCAGCAAAGTTAAGGGATTGACCACAGGTCACACATCTATGAAGTGGAAAGGCAGTGTTTGCACCAAGCATCCTGGCCACCCACAGACATAACGATGAGCACTACTGACTGTCAAATATTTCCATAGCTCCGTGTTTATGGTACACATGATTTTATATCCTCCCGTACTCACTGAACTTCCTCTAATAAACAATTCCATGGTTTGTCGTAGTGTAGTCCTCTCGACTATCATGGCAATGGCTGTATAACAGTGCTACCCATATAGAGAATAAAGTGGTGCTAAGCGTGAGCATATAAAACACTTTAAAAACATGTCTGAATAAAATCTCTCAGTAGAATTAGTAGCATCATAGTACATTCCCGATTGCTCTTTTCATAATGACTTTTTCTTTCTTTTACATTTTGATATTTATTAACAAAAATGGTCCAGAAAAGTCCTGGGTCAACATTACAGTGGTAAGCATTAAAATAAAAGTTGTTCTTAGTTGTCCTGTTTCTAGGGGACAGTAACCAATCCAGAAAGCTGTTTTATCTCCCAAAACGGGACTTAAATCACACCACTCAAGCGTTAGATTTCAAAAGAAATTCTTCCTCTTCTCTTTTGTCAAAGCAAAATATACCGGAGGTCTTTGTTTTTACCTGCAAGGCTGCCTTTCCCGAGAAGCTCATGCATATGTGGATGGATGAAGGGGGGTCGGGTGGAGGGAGAAGGCAGACAAGAAAGAAAAAGATAAAATCGTAAAGTAGGAAATAAAAGCTAGTGAGGAAGACGGGCTACCAACTGCCCAGGGATTGTTCACTGAAGTAAATCCTCTAGTCCCTCCAGATCCATTTCCAGAGAGGAGTTGAGTGAGGCCAGAGCAGATGACGCATCCTTGCTTCTCTGGACAGTCGGTTGGGGCATTTCTGGTTGGACGGATTCCTTCTTGATGTCTTTACCTCCACTGAGGATCCGATGGCTCTCAAAAAAGAACTGGTTTGGATGACTCAAAGAAAAGCCACAATCATCTATCTACATTATGTGTCATCTTGAAGAACTTCTGACAGCCTACCTGGTAATGTGTCCCTTTTACTAAATCCAAAATCTGGTTGATCCCTGAGGGAGGGATCTTGTACACTTGCATCTTCTGCCTCAGCAGTTGAGGATCACTGTGCCAGAAAGGGCACCCATGATAATCCCCTTGGCTTGGTGGATTGGTTAGGATAATCTTCAGGCAACTGTAAAGTGTGTAGTCTGTCCTCTTGCCTTCCTTTCCAAAGCTATGACAGATATTGTAAGAGTAGCCTTTATCAGATTTATCTGGATCCATCTTTCCTCTGATAAATGTCTGCTTCCAGAACTGCCACGCCTGTTCCAAGGTTAGGCCAATGTCCTTCAGGAAGAGGCCGTACTGCGTGAGGCCCCCATGACGAAGATGGTGATTTTCCCGCAGGGCTTTATGTAGCTGATCTATGCAAGGTGGAAAGGATTTGGCAGAAAGCAAATCGATCTGATCTAAAGAAACCTTCCCAACATTTGCCTGTGTACTGTAGTCTTGACCAGGGTACGAATGACTGAGGTGGCTGAGCAGTGGCTGGAGTCTCTCACCTGACTGCACAGCAGGCAAGGACCTGGCTGTTAAAGCCAAAACCTTGCACAGTTTGGTTTTAAATTCATTCAGGATGATCGCCGCAATGTCCTTGAGTTGTACATAAGCAAAGCCATTTTCCAAATAGACTTTCCTTCCTCGGAACAAATCCAGAGCATCAGCAAAAGGGCTCTCATAAACTGACTCCAACTGAACCCCACCTAAACGGTGTGATGAAGCCACAATATCCTGTTCTCGGAGAGTCTTCTCTTCATACTTATAGCCTCGAACTGCAAATGGCTATCCTTTAAGAAACTCTGAATTTTGTCCTTGGGGCAAATACTGAATTGAAATAGAAGGAGATTCATTTCTTGTTGAATGAACCAGCGCCTAAGCTCTTCAGACTGGCAGTAAGCAAGGTGTAAAATAAAGTGAGAAACGTGATCTCTTCTTCGGGGTTCATATTCATCTTCCAAGTTTTCTCTGTAGGAAAACTTAAGCTTCCGAAGTTCAGCCTCCAGCTTTCTCTGGTACTGCTCAGTTCCTTTCACATAGCTCACACCAAGACTCTTAACTGCTTTCAGCGATTTAACTCTATCGGTAGCCAAGTTTTCAAATTCTATCAAAGATATGTTTCCAGAAGGCGGCTGCAAGTAAAACTGAAGGCTATGTGGGTAGCAAGCATTCCTCTGGTCATCTGCCAACCTCAGTTTCCTCCGATTTCCTCCAAGAAACTGCATCTTGTTATGTCCAGCCACACCAGACGTGAAAACAGACAAACCCCGGCAAGCATTTTCCCCGGGGAGGGGGGTGGGGCGGGAGAGTTCGTACAGGACCCCATATTGACTTTTAAAAGGCTCTACCAAATTAGCATGGCCCTAATGAAGAAGGGGTGAATTAGTTTCACAGTAACCAGCCTTGGAAGGCCCACATGTTACGTCTGCATCCTGAGTGGATATAAACTATCACTGCAAGTTGCTTCCATTTGCACGTTTCCAATCATTAACTGATTTATTCTGGGGACACTGGGCCTTTGTAGCCCTCCCAAGTGTGTTTTTCCCCCTACCATCCCTTCTCCCACTGGACGTGTAAGTGGGGAGTCCTCCTTGCTCCTAACTCCATATGGCTTCCCTCCTACCTAAAATCTCCAATGTAAATCTCACCTCACAACATTTTATAACCAATGCACCTTCATTTTCACCATGGTCTACAGACTCCTGGTATCATTCCTGCTATTTCCCCACAAATGCCTTCTGCATCAGTCCATTTTTCCAGTACTACCCCTGCTCCAATTCTTGGCTATTTAAAACAATACTTCAATGCTGCTCTGGTGCCTGGTCCCATCAGCTTCTTGAATTCACAGTGACCTTCTTTCCAACCTCGGCAACTTGCTCGCACACTCATCAATGACTATAAACAACTTTCCATAAATGGAATTGCTCTCTCTTCCCAACTGTATGGAGTTTCTACCTATAACTCCTTCAGGGGCCGTTTTTCTGAAGAAAATAACAATACTCTAAATAGGACTTAAAGTATCATTAAAGTAGTATTTTTCCCCAGACATGGAAGTGGCAGTAGTATCTCTCTGACGACGAGGGCTTACTTTTAGGGTACCCGCCCCATGTGCTTGGTGAAAGATGTGATTCAGTCACCACTGCCATCCACAGGCTCCAAACGCTGAGGCCAGAAAATGCCATTGGAGGCTTTTATTAGTGTGAAATGACCGTGTGATCACCTGCCTCTTTGACATGCGCCTCAAGGCAAAAAGTCTAGCAGCCCTCTGCCCTCCCAGAAGATCATCCTTAACTGCCTTTCCTTCAATGATGTCCCGAGGGGGTTCTGTGGTCCCTCCCTCCCTTTATTTCTCCTTATCTTTCTTCCCTCCTTCCCTCCCTCCACTTTCTCCTTCCAAATTTATCAGTGCTTATTACGTTTGAGACCAGTAGTCTCCAAATTACTTTTTACATCCATATTATTATGAATAAAAATATCTTAGAGCAGCAAACTCAATATTTATACATTTATGTGTTTAAAACATGAGCATTTATAAAACTATACCAACAGGTACATTATAAAACACACAGAAACTTGACATCAAAACAGAGATATGTTCTAATATTTTCTTCGAGTATTTCCAATAGACAGTCAAGCATTCCCCTGCAACTCCCTTCTCTGAAGATACATTTTCTAGATTACACAGGTCCTGTCTTCACTGAGTTTAAAGGTTTCTTTGGAGAGAGAGAGGAAATTAAATAAGCAGTTACAAGAAGATGTGGACAGGAGTGTTAGGGGTTGAGGTAAGTATACTCACCACATCTGTCCAGATCAGCACCCCACTGTTAAGAGATAATTGCTTATAGAAACTCTGACAAGCCTTTTCAGCTACATCCCCTTCCTCTTCAAACCTTATGATTATAGTCTAAGATACAGCTTTTCCAGGTTAGCAATGGACCCTTTTGGTTTCACCAGTGTTGTACAGTGACAAGAGATACTTTCATTCCCGAGCAAACCTTTGCCTAGTGGAGGGTCCCTCCATATGGACCACTCCAAGGATCAGGCAGGTCATGGGATCCACTGAGGTTCACAGGGCTTGCTTGTCTGTGAAGCATCTGCCTTTGTGACTGGGGCTCAATCAATATTACTGACTGCCTGAGTTGCATGCCTCAATTGTCTCTGGTTGCTCCTGTAGATATTTTTACCCCAAACTTTAGGAATCGGTCAGGCATGTCTGGAAGTGACAGAATTAATAGTCTAAAGCTTCTCACACACCACATGCTTCCCACGGGCTGAGAGTGAAGGATATCTCACAGTCATGGCCCAATGTTGTTAGTATATGTCCTCCAAGGTTCAGTTTTCAGCTGCCTACCCTAATGGACCCCGCTCCACCAGCTCCCCTACAAGTTATCCTTAGTGTTATTATCTGCTCCCTTGGTTATGGCCATCATCGTAGCTCTGAGCTTTCTTGTAGCTCCGCCTTGACCTTGCCCACAGGGATGCTACACCAGGGCCTCTAGCTCAGGATGTCAGATACATAACTCACCACCTCTCCCCAAAACCCACCACTACTACTTCTGGACTTCCTACTTCAGTCAATGACACAGCCCTCTTCCCCAACAATGACAGCTCAACATGTGGGTTTCATTGCCCGCGTCCTTTCGCCTTTATAGAAAATATCTAATTCTACCTTTGAAAACTCACGTGACCCCCTTTCCATTTTTCTAACAGTGCCTGAGGGACTTTCCTCATTTTCCTTGTGATCTATGGATTTCAAATGTACATTGCTTTTTTTTCTGCCTCTAGTTTCTTCCCCCCTGTAACTCAGTTTCACCCACTTTGGCAAAATAACTTTTCTAAAACACAGGTAGAATCATATCATTTCTGCTCAAAAAAACATATAAGGGCTGTGTACAGAATTAAGTTCAAAATATCCAGGATAACTTTATAAATGCCTCCAAAATCTTGGCCCCTTCCTTCTTTCTACCGATATCCTTACCTGGGCATTTTTTCTATTCTAGTTATATGGGTCTGCTCAATTACATTCTGAAATTCTTTCTCCTGAACACCAACCTTTCCCAAGGCCATCCATTCTGCCTTGCCTTTACAAACTTCATTCCCCAAAAGGGAATCTCCATATTCTCCTCCCATAGTATTTTGTGGATCCCTGTATTATAGACACCACTGTTACACGCTCACATATATTAGGCTGATATACTGATCCTAACACATATATTAAGATTAGTTTCTTGGTTTTCTTGGTGGTTTCCTTTTCAACTAGAAATTGAACTATTAGATGATAGAAATGATGTCTTATTAATTTTTGTCTTGTAGTAGCTAAATACCTGGGGGAATTGTGAGTTTACAGGACACAGGGAATGTTGTTTTTTTCCTTAATTGCTGAATTGAATCTGACCATTACCCAATTAAGCCAGGATATACTCTCAGTGTATAAGTGTTCCGAAAACATGCACGCATTATATTTGTACATGAAATAGGGGCAGTGTTTAGAATGATCTTGGCTCTACCATATTTCTTGATGTTGGTATTATAAAAATGACTGGATTAGAGAAACAACAAATAACACATGTTACAAAAAGGATTTCAATTTTCCAGTATGAACTCAGTCATGCAAGAGAGCCCATATAGATTTCACAAATAAATGAATACAGCCCTTAAAAGAGTACTGGATTCCCAGACATGAAAAAAACATGAGCCACAGATATAGCCAAATAACTTCAGAAATATTTCCAGGAAAAAAAAGGAAGCCTCGATAAGATACAAATTCTGAGATCCTGTGAGATGCTTACAGCTGAAACTGAGACACAATGGGCCCATCAGTAAATTCATTCCTAGTCAACCAATGTAGCTAAAGCTTTAAACAACAGATAAATGAGAACGTGTTTTGCATGGGAAAGTTCTCCCCAGAGTTCCTCATTTTTATGTAGGAAATCAATTTGCATCACTGATGATATCATTCAAATCAGACAACCCAAAGTTGTTAGGAGGTAATTTAGTTTTATGCTGAAGCAATTTGATACTTGTTCTGATTTGTGATTTTCATTTTGTTTGTTAATGAAAAAAAATTAATGAGCAATGTTACTAGAAATACAACTCATCAAAGCCTCGGCGTGCTTAAAAAGGTTGCCATATACTGTACATTGGGATCGCTGTGCAGCTGGTGCCTGGGCCTCGCCTAGGAGGAGCCATCAGTGGAACACACAGGCGCAAGCTCAGGTATCAAGGCCCTGACACATACCTTTGCATTGATTTGTGTTTTTGTCAAGGATTGCCTTTGTGGATACGATTTTTCCATACCTGAAAGACAGAGAGAGAGAGGAAAAAAAGAAAAAAAATCCATGTTATTGTAGCCCAATGAAGACACTTAAAACACCGTAATAAACATCGGTGCACACAAAATTGAGCAGGAATAAACCAAGAAAACAAGCTCTGAATCCCCATTTCACAGCTGGATGACCTCTTTTCACCAGCTCCTCTTTATAACTAGAGAATGGGCTTCCTTCCCTACATAATCACTGGGTTGAGCCTTCGAAAATAAACCCGTCAGGCTGTCATAGGTGGCTAAGAGGGGATTGTGTGTGATTGTGATCAAAGTAAATCACACTCTGTGGATTCATGGAAAAATGCACAGGCCTTGGAGCCAGGCTGATCAGGGCCTGTGTCTAGCTCGGGCGCTTACCTAGCGCTGTAACTCTGAGCAGTTCAGCACAACTTATCCAAGCCCATTTTCTCATTTGTAAAAATGAGAATTGGAACAATCACTTTTCGTGATTTGGGAGAGGGTTAAATTGAAATGTTGCGATTTCCTAGCAGGTTGTAGGATAAATAGGACTTTGTTTTTGCTACTAAAAAGGTATTAGTTATACTGTAAGTTAATTGAGGATAAGGGCTGAGTTTTGTATTCTCCATGCCTAACACCACCGGTAATAGAAGTTAAATAAAATTTTGCTGTAAATAATCAATGATATAGGTTATCCACGGTGCTTCCTCTACAATAAAATTTCTACCATAATATATCTATATATTTACATCATAAATGTTTTAATTATTTTATCATCTCTTGCAGAAGACCTAGTCTAGGTTTTTTTTTCAAAGATGGGTCATATGGAGAAAGAAATAATTTTGTTGAGCCTATTTATGAGGTATAAATGATAGGACTGAAGAAGATAAGTCCTAAGACCCTGTCCTTCTTTAGGATTCCATGAAGCATGCTTCTAGATCAACATAAGTACATGGAGAAGTTATAAAGCAAATTTAACTACCAAGTTTATTAACAACTCATCTTACGTTCAAGATTTCAGCTATGGTCACAAAATATTTAGCAAGTTTTCCTTTAATTCTATGTTCCTAAGGAAGTATAAGAACATAAGATAAATATTAAACATTCTGTGTATTAATGAACTAGGAGGATAAATATTAAACATTCTGTGTATTAATGAACTAGGTCCCCTACCACCAATGTTTCTTTTCCATTTGTAATCACCTTGTACTATACCACTAATTCTTTGGAGCATTAAATTCTTGGAGTGGTCATTTATTAAAATTCTAGTGTTGAAAATAGCATAGTGCTAGAAATGCCTTTGCCTCTTTTTTTTCCCCAATGGAATAGCTATCATTATATTAATATCACCTACAGCCTTGAAAATCATTCCAGTAGGAGCTGAGCTATTGGTAGGTCACAATAGAAACAGGAATAATTGTATGAGATCAGTGGAAGGAGTCTGAGATGATTCCCACCTATAAGCTCCGCCCTTCTTAAGTCAGTCGAACTGGGCTGGAGCTGTCCAAAGCTGAACTGGGCAGATTTCACCAGCATAAACCTGACGCTTCAGCTACTTGCATCTTTAGTACACCTGCCCTTCCTGCATCATTACAATGATAACCCTACAGTAAACAAAATCGAAGAGAGCTAGGGTTGAAAGTGTCTCTTACTATTTTGCAGATGAAGAAAGTATGTTCTAAAAGATCATTAACTTGATCAAAATCATATAATTTGTGAAACTTCCAATAGGGACTTGAATATGGGATTTTTGAGTTTGGTGCAGTGCTTAACTAATATAGCATGCAGCCTCTAAAATAGAAAAGCTACATATATCAAGTCGTCTTGTTCAATCAACCTTCACATCTTTGGGGATCCAAGTATTTGATCTCCAGGGCAATGCAATGTAGTCATTAAAAGAATATATTGTGACAATAAACTTCCATGGCTCAAATCTCAGTTCAACCAGGGTATATTTGATTAAGTCTTATGTGCTCTTTGTGTCATTTCACCATCTATAATGATATAAATCTATTTTTATATTGATTTAGATGGTATTTATTTAAAATTGTGTACATCTACTTGTAAACCTATAAAATGATGATAACAGTCTCTACCTCATAAGGTTGTGGGGTTCACCTAGAGTGCTGATAACGCTGGCTGGCATAGAGAAAGTGCTCATTTAATATTAGCTTTTCTTACAATCACTTTTTTGCTGTTATCTGCTACATAAAACTGTCTCCAGTCCTTGGCATTCTCTGAGGTAGATAAGAAGTGGAAAGGGGGTTAAGGTTCTGTCCCAAATCCCAGCTTAAAACACTACTACTTAGACTGTCAAAATCTTCCACTAAGAAACTTGGAAGGTAACGTTATTTGCTAAAAGGATAATTTGCATTTATAATTTATATTGTTATTTTTAATGTTTGGAATTTTATTAACTATATTCTCACTGTATTTAATCATACAATTACCCATAGGTTCAAATCTTTTCATGGTTTATTTAGTATGACAAACTGTCTGTTGCCTCATTTTATTTTAACTTGTAGATTTTTATTGAGCAGAGATACAAATAATTTCTGTCCAGTAGAAAAGATAACCCTAAAGTTACAGCTTATTGCCATGTTCTACATTAATTAGTTTTGTATCTAAACTGACATTCTTATCCTAATGTTCCTTTATAAGTTGCCTACAGATATCTAGCTTTTCAAATGCTCTTTGAACTAGTTTTAACACCTTGTATATACAAGCCCACTCTCCCCAAAATTCTTCCTCCTTCCACCTTCCCCTACCCCCAGGACATACATACAGCCTCTCTTTAGAGCTCTATTTCATCCCAAGAGTTTCTCTTTTAGGAAAATAACCAGTACAATAATGTATTTGAACAGTGTGTTCAGTAGACAATGTTTAAAGGTACCTATAACCGTACCCATTAACTACAGTGATGTTTGCTAGGTTTGGACTATTCAGGCAAGTAAACATTTGCAAAATTATATGGATCTTAGAGAAGAAAACAAAAAGAGAGAAAAAAGGGAATATCTGCTGAAACATTTTTCCCCACACAAAGCACCCATCAATACAATATGGAAGAAGTAAAAACCAAAGGAAGAAAAAGAATTTAGAACATTTATAACCATCTCACATCAGGCACATAAACCCTTAAGACAAAAATCCTTCTTTTGTTTCTAAAGCCACTCCTGAAAGTTTTCCATAAGTACCTTCTAAATTAAAATTTAGCTCTGTCTCTTAAAGAGGAAATTGAAAATTACTGTATCTCATAGTGAATTCTGTCTCACAATGGGACTCTTAACCTACGGTGTCCATGTTGTCCTACTGTATCACTGTTACGAGGATTTCTTCTTCATAAAATTCAGTATATGCAAAAGATCACTATCAGTCTTTTAACGGCCGAAAAAGTGAAATGCTTTCTTGTAGAAAATATTTGTGACTACTTTAGCAAGCAAGATTTTTCTTAAAAAAATAATTTTATTATTCAGAAAGTATTACAATACTACTATACATGGAAAAATCACACACACACACACACACACATATGCCAAAAAGCAAAGTATGCTGTTTCTTGACTTCCCTATTCCTAATTACTCTCTAGGCGAGACTTTCCAATGGTCCAGAATCACAAAACCATAGAACACAACTTGTTAGTTCAGCCTCTACTCTGGCTGGAGCTACAGGAATTTCAGTCCTTGGCTCAGTTACAAGATTCTGCATTAAAAATTATTTCACAAAGCTAGAATATGCTTTAAACAACAAGAGAAGGTATTTAATGGGCCATTGGTTCTAATTCATGTCTGAACTCTCACGATGACAAACAGGGACTTTCTGCATGACTGGTGCTGTATCCTCCCTGCCCTGCAAAGTCAGCCACTGATGTAGGTAAATCAAGTTTAGACTTTTTTTTTGAAAAGACCTAAAACCACCATAAAGACAAAAACCACCCATATAATGTACCTGTGAAGAATTGTATTAAATTTCTCTTATGTCTTGTCAAAGTAGAGTAAAACTACTGACTAAAGTTATTTTTTTTATATATTCTAAAGAAAAAAAATATTTCTCAGGTAAAATTATTCCTAAACTTACATTATATTACTTATTTACTCTTCCCCGTTTTGGAGTTTAGATCAAGACCTTAAGTGTTCAGAAAGCTTTTTTTCTTTTTTTTATGCCACCCACAAGTGGAAAGCAAAGTCTGATATTAGAGGAAAATATGTGACCCAATTACTGAACAATGCCTGGAAATAGACACCTCAGTGGGGTCCCCGATTCTCTCTTCTATGTTTTCACTTCCTGAAGCTAGAAGAGATAAAATATCACCCACAGTCAACTTCCTGGGGATGTTTCAACTTCTTGGGGGTAACAAATAAATGAACACATTTTTTTTAACCATAATTCTTTCCATCTGGGCTCAGTGCCTTCTCCAGCCAGTATGAGAAGCACCTAAGACAGCACTGCTAGGGCACTTTTCTATATAAAAATAAACAACTCCATGTCATATCTACAAAGTCACCAACTATCCTGAGTGCCCATAAATTCTCCAAACACACCCCGGTTCCAAATAACATTGTCTTTATAGTCTAAGAGGACTTTGTGATCACAAACAGAAGCCAATGCACAATAACCACCCACTTACTACATTTTGAGTTTTCACAACTGAGTTTTATAATTCATGTGTTGTCTATCAACTCTAAAAAATACGCTTACCTGAGCTTGTCAATAAAATATTTACATTTAATTTTTTAAAGAAATAGTCAATTCTTTCTGACATTTATTCTTATTCTTAAATAGCATCTGAGTCATTTGTTGATACCCTTGATTATTCCACATACAAGCCTCATTTAAACTAATGGAATCTTTTATTTTCCAAAACTGAGGAGAAAATAGAGCAATTATGGGTCTACTCTTCATCAATTATGAAGACATCAATTTGGTGGGATTTTTCTATAAAGAATTTCTTTTTAAAGCCTTTTACTGAATCACCCACTGTGTATATTAATTCAGGTAATACAGGCAGAGACTGAAAATAGTTTCGGCAGTCAATCAACTCCCAGCTAACTCATTTTTCACATGCCTTCTATACTGATACCAAGACAAGAACAAAGGTATTACATTTATTTAATGGCTGGAATATTATCCTTTTAGCCAATGTGGTTGTTTGCCTACTTCTAGAATGCTCATTCATTCTTTGGCACTTGGGGGTGCTAATGGGGTATATCTATGGCTTTTGAGATCCAGTAGGAATGTGGTGGGACTATCTCTTTGAGGGACCACATCATCCAGGTTCCATCTACAAGAGAACAAGTCTACAGCCCATTAACATTCTGAGTCATTAACAAATTCATTCTACAAACAAGTGGTCAAAGCCAGGAATAACTATTGTGGGCAGAACTATGTCCCCTCAAATTTCATATGTTGAGGCTTAATACCAACACCTCAAAATGTAACTATATTTGGGCAGATAGCCTTTAAAGAGGTAAGGTATACTCTATAGTAGCACAGGGAACTCTGCTCAATATTATATAACAATCTAAGTGGGAAAAGAATTTGATAAAGAATGAATATATGAAAAAAAATAAAGAGGTAAGGTAAAACCAAGTCCTATGCATGGGCCCTAATCGAATATGACTGACATCCTTATAAATTAGGACAAAGGCACAGAGGAAAGACCACAAGGCACAGAGGGAAGAGATGGCCATTTACAAGCCAGGAGAGAGGCCTCAGAAGAAATCACACTTCTGACACCTTCATCTCATATTTCTAGCTTCCAGAACTGTGAGAAAATAAATTTCTGTTGCTTAAGTGGTACTTGGTTATGGTAGCCCTAGCAAACTAACACAATAACTTCTTATTCAAGATCTGGTGAGCTTTGATAAAGGGAATGAAGATGAGACCTCCTTAAATTCTTGACACAGTGATTTGGCAGTGGGTCCCACCAAGCCCTCACCTAACACCTCTAAGTTCTCTGTCACCCACGTGTGTGTGTGACAACAGAGGCCAGTAAGTATCACCCAGAACAGACAACTAATACTCTAGAACCTGGTTCTTGGCCTTGTAGTGTGGGCATTCTTTTTATCCCCCCAGAGATAATCATACTCTTGAATCCACACCAAGTAAATGTCACAAGTTTATTGCACAAACAGAAATGTCCTTTTTTTTTTTTGTGGTACGCAGGCCTCTCACTGCTGTGGCCTCTCCCGTTGTGGAGCACAGGCTCCGGACGCACAGGCTCAGCGGCCATGGCTCACGGGCCCAGCCGCTCCGTGGCATGTGGGATCTTCCCGGACCGGAGCACGAACCCGTGTCCCCTGCATTGGCAGGCGGACTCTCAACCACTGCGCCACCAGGGAAGCCCGAAATGTCCTTTTTAATTTACAACTTCGGACTAGCACACTCCAAAGAAAACAAAATAAGAGTTTCTAGCTGGGAGAATTGAAGAAAATTTCAAAGAGGAGGAAGTGTTTAAAGAAGGGGTAACATTTTGACAATCAGAAATGTTTTTTATACTTCTTAGGGATAAGAAAAACAATTCTAAAAAAAAAAATTTCTTTTTTAGACACATGTATTACTATTTAGTACATTACTGTTTTCACGCTACAAATAGGTTCACCGTGATTCTAGGGCTGTCATGCTGCATTTACAATCTGACCAACTCTAAGACAATGGTTCTCAGACTTTGATGTGCCCCAGAATCTCTTGGAGGGCTTATTAGCACATGGATTGCTGGGCCCAACTCCCAGAAATACAGACTCTGCAGGTAAGAGGTGGGTCTGAAGGATTTGCAGCTCTAATAAGATTCCAGGTGATGCTGATGTTGCTGATAGTGTTATGAGAACCACCACTTCAAGAAAGAGAATGACATACAAACACCAAAGCATGTGTGGTTTGTTATCTGCAAAATTCACAGTCTGAGGGAACTTTCTATAGCCACGGAGAACTACTTTCAAAACTGCAAACAGCATTTGCTTTTGTTCAAATGATATTCTATGTTGAAAAAGATGGACTACAAATTTTTTCAGAGTTTTTGCTTAATATTTTTTTATTATTATAATAATAATATAATAAATATATAAATATATAATAATAAATATAATAAAATTAATAATAATTTTTTCATTTACCTAATATAATGACAACTTACAACTCAAAGACAGCTGCTTTGAAATTTTTGTCAGGGACTTTTTAGAAAGTCCAAAGAAAACACATGGACAATATCTATGTAACTCTCTTCCTTCATCTGAAATAACTAGTTGCTAGTTCCTAGTTTGATTGAATTAGAGTACTAATGTGAAAAAAATAACTGGCAGGCAAATAACGATTAGTAACTGGTTAGTGTCTTTGCTGGTTCTTTAATGAGAAATGGATGTAAAGCTGGAATGAGTATACTAGACTGAAAATGAATACTTTCAAATTCTGAAACAAAACAAAACAAAAATCACTAACTTGTTAACTCTTGGGTTACATTTTAGGTTATGTATTTATGTTATGTAGTTAGGGTATATAGCCTGTCATCTTAGAGAAAGCTTGCGAGAAAGAGATTTCCATGCAAACAAATGGGATGGCAAATCACATCCTTTTGGGTACTTTATACAACCAATCATAGCACATTTCAGCATGCTTAACATCCTTTAATATTTGTTCTGCTAATGAGGAAAGAGAATAGGCTTTGGAACCAATTAATATGGACTTGAGAATTTGAAAAAGAATAGATACATGTATATGTATGACTGAATCACTTTGCTGTACACCTGAAACTAACACAACCTTGTTAATCAACTATAGTCCAATATAAAATAAGAAGTTAAAAAAAACTATGGACTTGAATCTGACCTGTACCACCCATGGGATGTGAAACAAACAAACTACTCAACACCTTGGTACCTCAGTTTGCTGATCTGTATAGTGTAATCACTAGGCCTGCTTTTTTAGTGGCTGTAAAGATGAAATAAAATAGTGTGTGCTAAACTTCCTAGTACAATGGGTGACCCGTTGAAATTTCTTCCATTGTCTTACTAAAGCCTACCTTACGCTTTATTACCTATACATTTACCATGTAGCATACAAATGTCCATGCATAACTTGGACAACAATATCTCTTGACTATTTGATAGAGCCAGTCTCCGTGCTGGCAGAGGCCCCTTAGGAAGCATAGGCTTTGACACTCATATGACCTCTCATTTATGCTCCAAGTCAATTCACAGTTTCTCCTCCACTCACACAGTCTCCTCCTGGCAACACCTAACTCCTTGCTCAGTCTGATCTCAAAGTTCAGCCCCTTCCATGCAGCCCCCACTACCTTTCCATATGCATCTGCCTTTTAACCTCCCACCAGTACCCACTGCTCCAGTTACTACCACAGGCCCACTCATTCTCAAGTTCCCCCTCTCCCAGCCAGCAGCCAACAAGTCATGGTACTTGGTGGACCACATCTTGACCCTGGCCCTCCTTGGTTCTCACTGCTGTCCACTCCTAGTTCATCCATGCATGGTTGACTGTCAACAGCATCCCACTCCAAGGCCGTTTGGTCTTCAAGGGCCCAATCCTGGTCTTCTGTAAGTGGATTTTAGATTTCAGAGATTTTAAATACCTCTCTTACCAGAAGCAAAGGATCCTATCAGGATTCATGGGTCCTCCCTTCAAAACCTCTCTAATGTCCATCCTTATTTGTTTTATTTAGTTGACACTTTTACAACACTTTCTATGGGCCAGCCCCTCTTCTAGGCTCCCTATGTATATTCGCTCTTGTTAGTCATCACAACAAGCCCTGGATGTGGTCACTAGCTGTGTTACGGACAAGAACACTGATACAGAAACACCTGAAGTAACTTTCTCAAGGTCACATGACTAGGAAGTAGCAAAAGCAAAATCCCGGGCTGTTTGGCTTCAGAGCATGGGGCCTGCCTCTCAGCTCTAGTGCCTCCTGCCAACCTCCTGTCTCAAAAAGGAAGCCATTGCTTCTCCTTTTCTCTCTTCCAACTCCCATTCATCCCTGCCATGTCTGTGCCCTTGTTTCCCTATATATCACCTATGTTTTCTGAAACTTAATCTGTTTTCCCCAGCACCAGGGCTCTTTCCCCTCTGCCTGCCCTTGAACATTTGTAGATCATTTCTTCCTATACATTGGCTATCATCAAGCTTCTCTCTTTTCATTCCTTGACAGAGTGGTCTTGATTGATTGCTCTGCTCATTCTACTTCTTTCTTCTTAATTTCTAATTACATCCTAAATACTGACTTCTATTATTGGAACATAACTGAAAATTAACTTCTTAATAAGTAAAAAAATCAGTTAGCATCATCCTTGACTTCTCACTACCATTTAACCCCCTGGAAAACCTTCATTTTGAAACATTCTTCCCTTGGGTTCCATGCAGCACACTAACCTGGTCCTTATCTTCCTTTCTTGCAGACAAGTTATCCCTTTATCTTTTTCACTTGGCTTTTCTTCTCCTCTAGGTTCCTAAAAGTTGCTGCACCTCAAGCGTAATCCTTAGCCCACTTTTGTTTTAGTGCTACAATATCCATGAGACTGCTAATTCCCAGAAAGGACATGTATCAGAATCAGCTGGATGGCTTCTTACAACTCTGGGCTCCAACCTCAGAGTTTTGATTGTTTGGGATGAGGTACAAGAAAGTGAATGTCTAACAAGCTCACAAATTAGAACCAAGAATCACACTGAGAACCATTGATTAGAAATCTCCTTCATTATCACATTTTGAATTTCCATTTCTTTGTGTTTCCATCTCATATTTCTTTCTCTAGATCTGCCTTCACCCTCAAACCTCAGTCTAGAATCTACAATTAGAGTTATTGGATATTTAGAGTTATTAATTATTTCCCTTTGGAAAAATAAGAATTATCGGATATTTCCCTTTGGATGGAATGGTCATCTCAAAATGCAAAATGCAACATCTCAAAAATGCCACAAAGTTGAACTCGCTGTTTTCCCCTTTCTCCCTTCTCTGAAAACATCTCTGGGGCAGAAGCTAGTTGGGTAGTAACATGTGTACAGGGTGGAGACTCTGACAACCTGGACAACTCAAGCCCCAGCTGGAAGGGCTCTGCATCCTGTCTCTGGACATTGTTACCACAAGGGAATGGGATCCAAATGTTGCAAGGCCTTCTGATTGTTTCTGAAAGAAATCTGGATTTTCAGGAAATATTTCTCAATTTTTCAAGATTGTCTTAGAGTTTTTATAAAACAATGTGAAAACACTCTTCTAGGCAGACTGAGCTTGATGGCTGCCAGTTTGTGACATTGTCCTGATGTCCTCCAGCTGCCCCTTCTCATTCTAAATAACATAGATCCTTCCAGGGCAAAATGTATGTTCTGACCCATTGTCTGCCAGCTATTTCTCCCAAATCTGCATAGCTGTTGTGCTCATGGTCTGCATAAAATCATCTAGCATTATTATTATTTTTTCCTGTTTTATGGTATTATTTGTTTGTTCCCCATGAGATTGTCTCTTCAGCCAGACCTTGATTTTTCAGGGGTCTATATAATGCTTTATGCTTCTGTGGACATCCCTGAAATATCCAGGACAGAGTTGGATGAATAATAAATGTCTATGAAAATCTGCTGATTTTTAAGTAAATTTTATGAACCTGACAACTTTTTCCACATCAGAAACACCTACTAATGACTGAACTACACTTACACACAAACAAATACGTACATACCATTAATTGAGCACTTGCTATATGCTGGTCACTACACAGAGTGCATTAGGTATTTTATTCCAAATTCTCACAACTACCTAATAAGCTGATATTATTATTCTCATTTTTTAAGGATGAAGAATTAAACTTAGATACCTTAAGTGATTTGCCCAAGTTGACACAGCTATTGAGTTACATTGCTTATATTTGAACTCAGGTGCATTTGGCTACAAAATCCCTACTCTTTCCTTGATAATCACACTGTCCTTAAAGCATAATGAATAAACTTGGGTAAAAGTCAGTCCCCTGGCCAGTCCTGGGGTCACAAAAACATTTGCAAGTCTTTTATACACGTTGGACATGACTGAAGCTCCAAAAGGCACAAAAATGACCAAAAGTCATTGGACATAGTATAGCTGGACATTCATCATAGATTGTTAGAACTCACTTCTAGAGAAACTTCTTTCTTAAAGAAGCTTCTGATTTCACAACATGTAGCCCATTCTAGTACATCTGTGACTCTAATGTGAACTGTATGCATAATGGAACACATAGCTTCACAGCAGAATTGACATTTGCCATTTGGGGAAGACATCAGACCTCAGATTCTGAAAATTCTGACATCATCTATTAACTCAACACTATTAAAAAAAAAACTGCACCAAACATGTAGCATATGTGACCATTTTGAGAGCCGTGTTTTAGTAGCAGTGGAATCAGCTGTTCAGAGCACATGCTCAGTTTCCATGATACCCCTCAGTACCAAAGCACATAATCAGGTTCTCAGGAAAGTTCTGTGATGGAGTTGTTACTAATAAAGTAGTAGCTCCCAATCCTCGCTTAGGCTACTTAGCTTCCTTCTAATTCCCACGCAGATTTTCTTTGTCACTACCTTTCCTCCTCCAGCTCAACTGGCATCTTCTCTCTGATGCCTTTTCTCTCTTCCCCAAGTAGCTCATTTCAGTTCTGGTTATGATCCAACATGGCACTGAGCATACCTCTATTAGAAAGTGCATTGTATCATCAATTGTGTCAATGACAAAAATGCAATACTTTCTCAGTACTGCATTGTACTGTGCTGTACTATACCTTTGACCATCCTAATACTGAAGATGAGTTCTTCAAGGGTAGGGCATAGGTGTTATTTATTTTATATCCCTAGCCTTACATGCAGGGCTCACTCAATAATTGTTTGTTGGATGAATGAATACATGAGTGAATACCATATACCACATCCCCAACATCAGAATGTAAATTCTGATGCAAAGCTATTTTTGCATTATGTGTACAGTTGACATTAGAGCCACAGTTGTACAAGAATGGGCTAAAGTTTGTGAAATCAGAGAAGACAATCAGAGTGTCAATGAGAGTCAGTACATCTAGGCACAGATATATCTTCCACTTTGCAATGTGACAAAGTGCATATCCTACTGACAGTGATACATCACGTTTTAGATCTTATATTGAGCACATTCGCTTCATTTCATTCAAAAAGAGAGTGAGTTATAACATCATTCAAGAGCCAAAATATGAAATAGTTGTAAAGTCTTTGTTGTAAAATGTTTTATGGCATTATGTTACTTTAAATTGACAAAGACACTCAAGAAAAAGAACTGACATAATATACTGAATGAGGAATTTCGTATAGTAGAGCAGGTACTCTAAGCTTTTTTTAATACAAGAATGCCACTGCTTCATTTAAAAGAATCAGAACTTGCAGTGGGAAAAATAGACAAAACCATGTCATGTAGAGAGAAGTGGTCCCATGAAGCTCACACATACCAGAAGCAGAAAAGATGAAAATCAAGCCCAACTTTTACATCTCATATCTTTAATTTCAAAACTTATAAAACAAGGTACCCAAGTGGATGAGAACACAGCCATTTTTGTCAACACATCAATCTCTTCACATAAAATGTTGAGGAAGTTAGAAACTTTCCAATATAAATACAAAATATTGGATAAAGCTCTTCTGTATCACTCCAAAAGATTCAGTCCTTGTGTTACCATAGCAGAAAGCTCACTGTCCAATGGATATTCAAATAATTCATAACATAAATCAATGATGCAGTCCATTTACCTCTGTGAAGATTATTTGTTTTATAGATTGTCTGTATTAGTCATAGTACTTTAAAAATTGTATGTAAAAATATATAACTATCACACCAGGTAAGTGAGAAGACAATAAAAGAATGCATGTTAAGCATTCCAGCTTAGTAATAAGCTTATAGCAGTTGATTCTCCAAAACAGTAGTTGCTGGAGTGATGTTCAATCTTTCAATTACTTAATAGTCAGACAATTTAAGCTTATATTATAAATACATTCTGAAAAACATAATTAAGAAAGTGAGTAGACTGCAAAATGTGTGCAGTGCTGTCTCCATTCAGTTATCAGTGGCTGCTTGTTCATTTGTCTTAACCCTTCCCACTATCACTGCAGGTGTATACACACCTCTGAGTGCTTTCCTTTCTTTCCACTGGGAGAATGTTTTGCATGACAAGGTACACATCTCTGAGACTTTTTTAGTCCATTCCACTCGGGGAGGTTCAGGGCTAAAGGGAAAATGCAAGGAAAATTCAATATGCTCCCCATATCAGGAAGACTATCATGTCTTCTTATAGATTCTTTTTACCTGATCAACTCTTATTTAATAAAGCTTGAATATATGGTCTCTAATGTCCACTATAAGGTCCCTTAAGATGCTCTCAGTGTAACATAATATCTATACTATCACAACCAAAGCCTTGTTTGCATACTTTCTTGAAAAATCTATGACTATGAATTTTGTGTGTAAGCACAGATCATGTCCCATAATACTGAAGGGGAGACTCCATGTTTTATATATACTCATGGTGCAGGCCATCTACACCTAGTAATAACACAGTAAACATCTGATGATGTGATAATGTTCCTCCAGGAATGATAAAAGCAGCAGTTCTAAACTGTGGTGCAAATTTAAAAAGGAAAAACTTATCAAAGTTAATCACTTACTGGCAGATGCATTGTGCTTGATTAACTATTCTTACTCCCTGTGTTTACTTGTGCCTTAAGAATCCATTACAGACACTACTCACACCAAAATAAACTCTTCACTTTCATTATATTATATGTATAATGTTACTCAACTGGGTTGCAGTATCACCTCAGTAAAAAAATCCAAGAATAATTTTGCGCTCAACAGTTCTTTGCCCCACAGTGCTTTACATATCTCATTTCTACTACATCCGTCAGGGAAGACAGCCAGCTCAGTTTCTCTTTCTGGTCTCCAATCTCATCATCTCCCAGTGTGAGCCCCCAAATCCAACCAAAGTTGACTCCTGGAAGGTTCCAGAATGTTCACTGCTAAAATGCAATTCCACCAGCCTAGAATTGTCTTCCTTTCCCCCTGCCTCTCTACTCACAACTTCCTTTGCCTCCTATCGGTGTGTCTCCTCCAGAAAGATTTCCGTCATCATCTGTTCTTTTAGCTGAATTAGGAGCATCCCCTCTCCCAGGGGGCCTGGTGTTTTCTCCTTGTAGCTCTGTTCCCACTGCACATAAGCACAGGCTTATTCCTGAGAGTTACTTGAGACCAGAAACCATCCTCCTTGTTTGTATCACCCAGCCATCATATGGAAGACAGCAGAGAATAGATGCTCAAGAAAAGTGGTTGAATAGACAATGATGAGGATATTAATTCCTATGTAAAAAATCAGCTTACAAGAAAACAAGGTTGAAACTTTTTTTTGTTAGACCCACAACATATGAAATTACTAGGGAAGCTGTGTTTCTTCTTCCTTGTATTAAAAATGGTTTATAACAATATAATGGATAATATATTGGATTTATTCAAACGATAAAATACTACACCGTGATGCGAATGACAAACAATGGCCATAAGCAACAATATGGAGGAATCTCCAACGATGAGCAAAATGAAGCAGACAGACAAAAGCACATATTAAAAGATTCTATTTATATAAGTTTATGTATTAGAAATCAGGATGGGGGTTATCCTTGGAAGGAGTTAGTAACTAGAAGCGGCGTGTAGGTTTGCAGTGCTGGTCACATCCTGCTCTGTGAGTTGGCTGCTGGTGATATGGGTGTGTTCAGTTTGTGAAAACACACCAAGAAGCTGTACACTGACAATTAGTGCACTTTTCTACTAGAGAGCGTTTTTCAATAAAACATTCAGAAAATAATAGCATGGTGGCAGAGGTTAACGATATTTCTAACGAAAAGGAGCCACACAGACATGGAGCAGCAAATAATACTTCCCATCCATCCATTTTCTGAGGGAATTTTACTGTTTTCTTTCAAGTCTCTAAGAGCCTTAGTTTAGAACCATTTGGCACAGGCTGAATAAAGACGAAATATACAAACAGAATAAAAATAGAGGTGCTAATAAATCATCAGCAACATATTGATTTTTATTGTGTAAAGAGACTTTTACCTATATCATAGCATAGTAATTTGGAAAAAAACAAAACAAAACACAAACTAAGGCCCCTGACATAAAATTCATTATAGCAATAAAAATAGTAGTTTTGAGAAGAAAATATTATAGCATATGCCCTGTATCCCCACATACATATATTTATGTCTTGCAAATAAGCCTGATTCTATTGCCAGGTGGATTCCTTTTGAAGCTACATGATTTTTCCCAATTGGATTAGTGTGGGTTTCATTGTACCCTGCTTACAGATGTGTGTTACTCAATAGAAATTCACCCACAAAGAGGAAGTAATATATTCTGCTCAGGAGGCGGCCTCTTGTCCCTTTTGTCTTAAAGTTAACCACTGGTAAACCAAAGTAAAAGTTGATGTGTTTAGATGGTATGAGCTTTCATGTGCCATGGGAACATAATTGGTTCCACTTTCCTTAACATTAAATGTAATGAAAAGCCACATTTCATGCCCATAAGATTGAAATTCTACTAACAGTCTTCAGCCCACTCCTCACTTGAGCACTGACATTTTAATAAGTGATTATTTTTTCCATTATAGAGGGGCTATATCTCATAAAATCAGATTTGGAAAATGTAGAAAAAATAGACAGAAATTATTCATAATCTCACCACACAAACTCTTGCTAGGTAGGTTAATTTCCTTTCCTACATATGGGTTTTCTTGTTTATGGGTTTCACATATCACACCACTTACATAATTCCTTATCCAGCACTAACACTTTCAAAGACTTTCTATATGACTATTAAGTATAAGCAATGCCAAAATCAATGTAGTATATAACATAAAAATTATTTCAGTACTGTGAGAACAGTGTAAGCCACACACACAAACAAGCAAGTATGTAAAAGTAGTGATCTTCATTAGGTGGTTTACAATATGCACACTTATAAAGGCATCTTTATTATTATTATCGCTATTACTATTAAATTAATTAACTAATTATCTAATTTTTAGTGAATGTTACCAAGTACCAAAGGATGTCCTCAGGAATGTAAGTGTTACAGTTCATTTACTGCCTTTCTACTGCCTTTTTAAATTTCAAGTATATCATCATTTCAGGGTATGTCATCATACCAAGGAACTTCAAAAGAATAAAGGTGTGGATGGCTGACACCTGCCGATATATGTGTCTCCTGGCTATTTTATTTTATTTATTTTTCATTTTAAAAAATTTTTTGGCTGTGCCATGTGGCATGTGCGACCTTAGTTCCCTGACCAAGGATCAAACACGTGCCCCCTGCATTGGATCTCCTGCCTATTTTAGAACTGATTTTCCTACACGTATCTTTTGAGCTAACATTTACTGCTTCCTCCTGGAAATTACAGGCTTCTCAAAAAAATAGCAACATTAGAAAGCATACAGATCTGTGTGTTTGTATGTGTGTCTTTGTGTACATGCACTTATAGAGAGGTCTCTTCCTACAGCCCCTACAGCAGAGTCCCTAAGAGAAAAGATTTAATCTTGTTTGAGCGATAGCTAATATTTCTACTTCAAGTTGTCACTATGCTGAAAAAATTCATTCACTGCACATAAGGGACAGGCCTTCCAAACACTCAAAAGAATCTTTGAAACCATGAAGCTTCAATTTCCTATTCTATGATAGCTGAGTATTTTAAAGTATTTACTATCAAACTGCAGTTTAAAGACAAACAGACATTTCTAACACTTAAAATACGCATTGTTTTTTGACATTTTCTATATTGTACTCAAAAAGTAAAAGTTTGGGGATAGTCACGGATTTTTTTTTAATATTAGTTTATTTACAACCCTGTCTTGTTTTGTTTGTGTTAGAATTCACAATACTGAATTTTTAATAATTCAGATTGAAAATAATAAATGTGTTTATTTTAATTATACATTGAATTACATAATATTATATATATACTGTTATTATATATTATTTTATATAAATAAATATATTAATTATATGTTAATTTATATAAATAAATTAATAAGTATTTATATATAAATGAGTATTGAATATGTGAGATTATTTATAACATATGGAAAAGATGTAAAAACTTTTTAGATAAACATATATCACAGAGCTGAAGAAATAAATTATTGCTTATAATTGTCAAATACTTTGTTTCCCTCTTTCTAACCCCATTTCCTGCACTTACTTCTATAGATAACCACTCCCCTGTATTCTCTAATAAAGTACCCCTTGTTTTTCTCTACTGTTTTATCATATTATATGATATATATTGGTTGTTTTACTCATGTTAGAACTTTACTTCAATGAATTATAGTTTACATGTTTTACTGCACCTCATTTATTTCACATTTTAAATCATCAATTCAATCAAGCTGGTGCAAGGGACTGGGATTCTTTTATTTTCACTGGGGTAGAGTGTTCCTTTGAACAGGTAATTCACAATTGTTTATCACAGTTCCTATCTATTTTCACTTAGGTTTATCCATACACATCCCTTCATTTTTGACACTATGAACACTGCTATCATTAATATTTTCATATTCACTGGTGCAGATGTTCGGGAAGGGAACAGCTGAGGCATGTAGAACACATGTTGTTTCCCAAAGTGGTGTATCGCCCGCAGAATACTGGTTTCTCCACAACCCTACCAATGTTTCATGTTGCAGGCTTCTCTAATGTTTCTCAAACTATTGATTTTAAAATATTATCATTCTTTATGAGTAACATGTCTAAGTTTTACAGATTAGTAAGCAGTGCCTTAATGAAACATGATGGACTAAATTAGGCCAGGTTTCCAGGCATGCCTTCCTGCTATTTATGAGAGATCAATATACTGTAACTTTATTGCGTCATGAACTACGTCCAACTCATGGTCTGATTTTTAGAAGAGGTAAATGTTTGTAATGTTCTGTCTCACTATGTCTCTATAATTCACCATGATTTGAAGTAGGATCTTGAATCTGTGTGTATGTGTGTGTGTATGTATGTATATGTGTTTGTGTGTGTGTGTGTGTCTTGAATATAAAACAGGTAATGTCAGCAACTCAAAATGACGTTATCTAGAGAGCATCCATGTTTCCAAATACTGCATAGAAGGTTCTGTCTCCACAAGACTTTGGTCAATTTGAGGCAGTTTACATTAGGTCTGGAGAAGACTCTTGTAGCTTAGAAGACTGATGCCCTACAAAATAAACTACTTAAGAGGGTTTTCAAATAATCCCAGTAGTAAGTAGTTGACAGTCAAAATAAAACTAAGTCTTCTGGTGTTACCACAGAGACAAAACTAAGAGCTGAAGTAAATGTTCCTCTTATTTCCAGTCATCTCTCAAATATTACATAAGCTATTAGAGTACTTTCTATACTGAAAAGCCCAAAACCCAAGTCCTACAAAGTTACTGTATTTCACCCAGTACTCAGGATCAGCCATTTAGGTTGTTCCAGATTAGGTTAATGCCACGTGATGTTTTCCAAGTGTAATGCCATAGAAAAAGCCAAGGCTTTCGGGAGGTAACACATGGGTCTTGTGTGTGGTTATCTAAACAAGCTTATGTTTTATCAAGCCACAAGCCTTCTGGGGCATCTGGCACCACAGAAGCCAAAGAACATGCAGATTTCTGGTCCACCCCTCCCTTATGAAGGATGGAAAATTTCAAGAACATCAACAATGTAGCATGCAGACTGCTGGCCGACTCAAGCTCATTTTAAAATAAAAACTCAGCAAAAGCAACCCAATTGATGGGATATTTTATGACCCTCAAGTCGCTTCCACTGTCGTACCTATTTCTGTATTATACAGGTACGAGGCCACATTAATGTAGAGAAACAAAATAGCTGAAGGTATGCATAGCATTCCTTGAAAGGTTAAACTTTAGCTAAAAGGCAAAGAGGTAAAACAATATTTATTCCTCTCCCTTGATAAAAGCCCTACTAGACTCTCAGTTCCTTAAGTTAATAGTCTCACACCTGTACATATTTTTGAGGCCTAATTCTTCACCTACAAAAGATGTCACATGCTTAATTCTCCTGATTTGTGACCTTGCTGTTCAAAGTACAGTCTATGGAACATGGCACAGACATCACCTTCAGCTTCTTAAAAATGCAGAACGTGAGGCCCAGCTCCAGACCTACTGAATCAGAATCTGCATTTTAACTAGATCCCCAAGGATTTCATATACACATCACTGTCGTAAACACACAGTTTAATGACATCCACACACAAAAGTCATGAAATTCCATGCATTTTTGTTGAACCTAGGAGTTAAAAGAAATTAACTTTCTATTAGGAGTCAAGGTAACTTTTCCAGTTACCAAAACTCTGCCTTTGCCAAAGCTGACTAGTTGAAAAAGGTAGATTTGAATTTTATTTGAGGCTCTGGTTTTCTTCTCCTTTTGCAAGATTTTGTACACTGTCATCTGCCATGTACTCATAGTCTATAGCTAATACATGCAGACAACTCACGTCAAAATTGCAGCAAAAGGCACTTTGGTCTCATCTGGGGAAATTTGTAAAACTTGTAAAGAAAAGAAAATCCCAGCTTAGAGAGAATGTGAAAACTCTTCAGAAATTTAATTATATTTCACTTGGCCTAAAATGTCCCCATAGCCTTTGGTCAAACAATTTGAGAGTAATCTAGTAGCAATGGGATCTGTGTTATCAAGTCTAAATCAATGCCAGCCTTATGTAAATAAAGACTTAGGGACACAGAGCCAAATTCCGCTGGCACCCTGCATTAGTATCACTAAATACAATGGTAATAAAACAATTAAGCAACATTCAAACTGCACAGAGAGTTAAAATTACAGCGCCGTTATTACCTAAACCACAGATTATGAAAAAAATAAGGCCAACACTGTCTGTGTATAAACAGTGATTAATTTGTCATTGTGTGAGCTGCGTGTGTGTGTGTGTGTGTGTGTGTGTGTGTGTGTCTGACAAGCTGTTCAGCCTCCTGCCTTCCTAAGTAGGTTTCACTGTTAAATTATGGCTAGAATTAACCAACATGCCAGTACACCATGATATTAATCTCCCAAGTATTCAATCACGTAACAATAGCACCATTATTCTGGAGAACTCTGCTTGTTCACTGTTCATGTTTTCAGATGTTTCATTAAGAGTAATTTTATTTCCAAAGAATTCAAAAGTTGTGCAAATGCATGATCTAAAAAAAAAAATAATAATCTTAAATTTTTCATCCTCCAAAAGGAAGCCAAAAAAAAGATAATCAAACAATCACTAGGTTGGTGAATTCAAAACAATGATTGAAAATAAAAGCATCTGGAGAGTTCATGGAAAGGACACTTGAAAAGGGTGTTGTGGAGTATGGGAGGCTGCACTCTGCTTTTCACAGAGAAAACACCCACTTCCAGGTGTGTTTTCTGTCAGTCGCTATAATTCAGCTGTGGTTGCAACAGCTGTGTCCCCTTCTTGTCATATACCTATGGCCTGTAATTGGCATTGGTGTGAGGAAACGTGTGTCATTGCTGTGTCAGAACCGGCCTTCTCTTCAGACGACTGACTTGTATAGTTCATTAAAAGCATTTCTCAAGTGGCCTTCCTATTGAATTTTGACTTCCAGAGTGCCCACAGAGGAACAGTTAACAGGCAGTGAGTGAGATCCTGCCATGGAGTCACACTGCTTCTTGAATGACATCCAAAATTCAGTGAGCCCAGTGTTTCCAGGACCTGCTGCTGACACAGCTGTTCAGATGGCCCAGGGCAAACCAGAGCGACCAAATCTTTCTCTCCTAGTCAACTCCACCAAAATATGCCCAGACCTGAATTAGGACGGAATTCAAGAAGTAAAATCACAAAGCATATATGTACAGCACTCTTCCTGTGATTTCAGAATCTGCAGGGCTGAACAAATACTTAGGGAATCTTCACTTTAAAAAGTCAATAATATGAATGAGTTGCTTTGGAAAAGTCAATCCTCTGAATAGCAAGGCTTTCTGTCTTTGAACACACCTTTTTGAGGACTTTACATAAAGTATTCCAATTAAAGAAAATGTTCACCATATAGATACCTGAACTTATAAATACAAAGTATGTGTTTCTAAAAGGGGTCTCACTAGATATGCAGGAAAAAAAAAATGTTTCAAAGGAAATGCACATTTCCCTCTATGCTGGTCCCAAATCATAAAGCCTTTTGTTTTTGTTTTTTTATAAATTTATTTGTTTGTTTGTTTTTTGGCTGCATTGGGTCTTCACGGCTGGGCGCAGGCTTTCTCTCATTGCAGTGAGCAGGGGCTGCTCTTCATTGTGTTGTGTGTGCTTCTCATTGCAGTGGCTTCTCTTGTTGTGGAGCACAGGCTCTAGGTGCGTGAGCTCAGTAGTTGTGGCACGCAGGCTCAGGAGTTGAGCGCAGGCTCAGCAGTTGTGGTGCACGGGCTTAGTTGCTCTGTGGCATGTGGGATCTTCCCAGGCCAGAGCTCAAACCCGTGTCCCCTGCATTGGCAGGTGGATTCTTAAGTCCCATAAAACCTTTTGAAAAGATAAATGGAGTCCACCAATATGGCAGAAATAATAGAAGCAATCTCTCTGGAGTAATATATTAATTATTTATTATTAATTATTTAAGTGCTATTGTGTTCCCATCTCTAAATATACACTTGTATGCTAGAAGCAGTCATTGAAATATATTGCCCAACTACTAATGCTGGCGCATTGCACTGAGAAGCTGGAATGCTTACCACCAATAAATCCATTCGCTGACATTTATGTCTTTTATTCACGTGACTTGTGCTGTGGCTTTTCAGAAAGCAGGAAAAGAAGAAGCCAGACTTTCATTTTCCATTTCCTGCCTTGAAAACCCTTCATTGTTATCTGCCTTGTTTTGTGGACCTGGCACACCCTTTTAGAGAAATGAGATTGAGTTAGACAGGTAAATGAAGGTGTTTATCACTGTCATGTTTATTATTTACTATTCAGGTATGGATTTTATAACTATATATCTGGCTGCTTCTGTGTTCCAATCACTGTCCTGGGATTAGAGAGATGGATCAAGTGTAAGCTCTGTCTCAAAACTGCTCACTGACTAATGCGGCATCAGAGGCATGAAAATAAATCCATCCAATACAGTGTCAGGGGTACCAAGTGGCTGTGATTCAAGCATCCACACTATGACATCACGAGGAATGTGGATGAGAAAGGACACACCTCTGCTGTGAGCCAGGGATGGGTGGGGTGAGCAGTGGAAGATGAGTCTCACAAGCTTCCTTCCCAGAGGAAGTAAACTTGAGCTGAACCTTAGAGCTGTGTTTGTTTTTGTTTGTTCATTTGTTTTTCTGACAAACAACATTCAACCCGTGATATTCACTGAAAGCCTTGTGGACTCCGGCAGTCACAGAGAGCTCAATCCATCAGCCAGACATTTACTTGGTGCCTGTTAAGTACAACAAGTGCCATAGAAGACATTCGGGGAAAAAAATTTTTTTAAAGGTTCA
Source organism: Neophocaena asiaeorientalis asiaeorientalis (assembly GCF_003031525.2). Classification (NCBI taxonomy): domain Eukaryota; kingdom Metazoa; phylum Chordata; class Mammalia; order Artiodactyla; family Phocoenidae; genus Neophocaena; species Neophocaena asiaeorientalis. The sequence continues at coordinate 3,011,883 of NW_020173111.1, read as the reverse complement.
AGGTCCTGGCTTTAACTTGCTTCTAGTTCAGCTGAGAGTTAACCATGGCTTGAACAACTCACTTGAAAGCCTAAGCAGGCTGATAAAGACCAAATATGATCATTTAAAGGAGGGATTGGGGGTGCGGCAAAGCAGAGGAGGAGAGCGACCCTCAGTCTAAACTCAGCTGTCTTGAGCAAATGGCCCTTGTGACAATCTTGAACCAGACAAACGCCCTGCACGTGGCCACTCACCCTGAGAGACGGGGCCTCCCCTCCTGTCCGCCATCCTCAATGGCTGCAGCCACAGATATACTTGGCTTCCTTCATCTTAGAGTTCTTTATATCTGAGAAACCCTTAGAGCCCCAGGTAGTGGCCAGGCTGACTTTCCACTGAGCTGTGGTCCGTTTTCACGTTAAATTGTTTCAGGACTGCAGGTTTCAAAGGAAAAACAAGATCACGACAGATGCAGAAGGTCTCGAAGACAATTATGCATTATGTTGGAAATGCGTCACAGTCAGTGAGGGGAGCTGGCTTGCTGCACTTTGTACTTTGATGGGTGGAATGTAGGTGTGGCTGCATCTAGTCTCCTAAGAATACAAAAGCCAACAGGATATACGCTGTCTTCTTATTTTACTCATCTAAGTTCCACAAGATAGTTTAATGTAATATGTGAATTAAAGAACACTTGGGAGCTGGGTTAGGGAGCAAAGGAGGCAGATGTACAGAGTTCTCACCACAGAGGATTTCTAGGTAATGAGGTGTCCACTCCACATACTTTGCCCTGGAATAAGGCTCGGTGTTCTGGCTGCAATGGCCAAGACCAGTGCCCAGAGGCCCCTCTGTGAACCAAGAGCACTTCCTCTTTCAGGCTGTTCTTTTACTAACTACAAACACAGAATCCTGGAATTTTGGTATTTTGACAAGTGGGCCTGTAACCTTTCTGTAACCAAAGGTCCCTGAGAGAATTGTGCTTATAGGACTCAGCACTATTTCCAAGGGAGCAACGGTGAGATTCCAGGCCTGGGAAGAAACTGGTCTATGAAGAACGATTCTAGAATTCCAATATGTTAACCCCGACCACATCAAAGCTACATTCCTACACATTTAAGCTCCATGTTGGAAAGGCATTTCCCAGGCAGGCAGGGCTATGGAAAAGTGGCACGTTCACCATTTGACTTTGCTAATGTTAAGTGATACGAAGTAAGTACATGTGTTCCTTGGTTCTTGATCAAAATAGCAAAGATGCCCAAACGTTTACCTAAAAGCAGGTGAAATGTTAACACGCTGTGATTTACCACATAGGAGCTCTGGAAACACAAATCACCCAAGTGTCTCCTTGTTCTGAAAGTCTTTCCTCGAGGTTCCTCTCCTCCGCAGCTTAAATCAAGTCCCTTTAACATCAACTCTCACAATACCCTGTACTTTTCTTCTACAGTTTTTGGTGGTTTCATGTTCACTCCCTTCATTACACTTACAGATTCATAAGGACATCATCATATCTATTCTGCTGCCCTTTGATACCCCAATACCTAGCATAGCACCAGTCACATAATGAGCACTTACTAAGATTTTGTTGAATCGGTGACTGAGCTCTGTATCTAAAACACTGTAGCTATCTGAAAAAACAAAAAATAGGTTGAATTTTGCAATTCCACTCTTAGTTTTCTTAAGCCATTTTGTGTTTCTAAGAAAAAGCCATAAGTAAGAGCCCTGATGGGCACAATCCATCCTCTTAGCTTACGGATTTATCATTCCCAACAGCCTAGCCATGGCTGCAATCTATGAATACACATTTGGCACAGCATCAAAAAATAGCTTCATTGAAACTGCTAAAATAGGAGAAGCTGGGGTAAAGTAAGTGCTACATTCACTGTAAGGGCTGAGTATATTCGGGAAAGCAGAGCCAGTGGCTTTGTCCCAGAACTGACATTTAAGAATCAAGGAAGGACTTCCCTGGTGGCGCAGTGGTTAAGAATCCGCCTGCCAATGTAGGGGACATGGGTTCGAGCCCTGGTCCAGGAAGATCCCACATGCTGTGGAGCAACTAAGCCGGTGAGCCACAACTACTGAGCCTGCGCTCTAGAGCCTGTGAGCCACAACTACTGAGCCCGTGTGCCACAACTACCAAAGCACACATGCCTAGAGCCCATGGTCCACAACAAGAGAAGCCCGAACACCAAAACGAACAGTAGCCCCCACTCGGCACAGCTAGAGAAAGCCCGCATGCAGCAACGAAGACCCAACACAGCCAAAAATTAATAAAATTAAATGTTTAAAAAAACAAACAAACAAAAAAGAACCAAGGAAAGTGAGGTGCAGCTCTGAGGCTGAAGACAGGTAACTGCCAACAATGTGGCCCTGACTGCCCAGAAAGCTGAATAAATGGACAATAGAAGTAAATGAGAATATGTAATGCCATCCAATTAGGAGGTGATATATAATAGTATACATGCAAGCAAGTAACCTAACCAGTGATTTATCATTAAATATCTGGAAAAGACAAAAACTATAATTCAAAAAGATACATGCATCCCAATGTTCACTGCAGCACTGTTAACAATAACCAAAACATAGAAGTAACCAAAATGTCCGTTGACATGAATGGATAAAGATGTGGTACATATATACAATGGAATATTACTCAGCCATAAATCAATGAAATAATGCCATTTGCACAAACATGGATGGGCCTGGAGATTATCATACTAAGTGAAGTAAGTCAGAGAAAGACATGTCATATTATATCACTTATATGTGGAATCTAAAAAATAATACAAACGCACAAAACAGGAACAGACTCACAGACGTAGAAAACAAACTTGTGGTTACCAAAGGCGAAAGGAGGTGGGATAAATTAGGAGTTTGGGATTAACAGGTACAAACTACTATACATAAAATAGGTGAACACAAAGGTTCTACTGTATAGCACAGAGAACTATACTCGATATTTTGTAACAACCTGTAGTGAAAACGAATCTGAATATATATAAAACTGAATCACTTTGCTATATACCTGAAACTAACACAGCATTGTAAATCAACTATATTTTAATTTAAAAAAGTTTGAATTGACAAACAATAGGAAATGAAGAAATGTCATAGCCTCAAGACAGCCTCTCCTAAAAGGAGGCCCAACCTGACATTGATGTCAGCACCCTTGAGAAAGCGTCTGTAGAGAAATGGGACTTAACAAATGAAGCTGTAACTCAGGAATCAGATTAACAGTGGTAATTAGGACAGAATCTTCCATGAGGGTAATTCTTTATTTTTGATCATGCTTTTAAATCACTCTACTTCATGATGTATTATCATCCACACTAAAGAGAAAGAAATAGAGACTCAGAAAATGAAGTAACTTGCCCAAAATTAACAAGGCTAAAAAGGGGCAGATTTAAACTCAAAATGTTAGACTCCCTTTTTATATTTAGACTTCTTGTCAATGCAAAATATTAAAGACTCATGAGTATCTCACACAGAGAAGATCACTTCCCACTCCTACCTCCACATTTCCAGAGGTCCTCACACACAATGTTGCAATATTACCAAGATGTACACTCTTCCAATCTGTGTGTATCAAAGCTTCTTTTTGCAATTGTTAGACTTTTTCAACACTTTTTGGGAATTGTGTGAAACTAGGGGTGCCATTTTGTTGTTGTTGTTGCTGTTATTGTCTGCGTGATAGGAAAGTCTTGGAGAGAGGGGCCACAGGAACAGGTAAAGCCAAGTGAGGCTCTGGGTTTCAGGAAGGGAGACAAGAAGACAGTAAAAAGAAAGGCATGGGCATGATGCTGAAGCATGGGTCTCTGAAGACAGAGACAGCTTTAAAGGGTGGGGAAATCCCTCAAGACTGAAAAACTATATGATGAGTGTTCTCAAAGGGAGTCTTCAGATAATTCTAAGATACAACAAGAAATGCAAGAAAGGAAGAAAAGAAAACTGCATGTTCAGGTGAAACAGCAACAAAATGAGAAAATCAAGACAGGACATCCACTTGAAACTTAGTGTCCAGTTGGAAATGACAAATAAGAAGCACAATTTCTGGCTACTTTGCACTGGGAATTTCTATTAAGGAAACTTACTTTTGGACTGGAAAAGTAGAACCAATGTTGAGATCATAAAAGAAGGCTGAGCCCACTGAACCCATCTTTCTCCCTAGACGATGTAAGGACAGTTCAGGGAAGATGTGTTAAGGGAACTAAGATGGGTCTGACCCTTGCTGAGCTCAGCCAGTATAAATGAGTTGACTGCTCAGAATCAGACACGCTTCTCTCTAAGAAGAAACTGCCTTCTTGAGTTTATGTCTCTAACCCTGGTCTCCCCTGCAAGCACTATTCCCAATTCTCCAACTGTCTCCAAAGTAGGCTGTGAGAAGAAACTATTAATAATTTCTATTTAGTTTGATTTTAAAATATAAAAGAAATTAAGTGGTACTGTACATTGACTCTATAGATTGACACAGTCGGACCCTCACTTAGTTCTCCTGTAAGTTAGTTAAGTGCCACTAAGGGCAGTGGGACTGAGGGTGGTCTCCATAGATCAGCGGTGGCAGAACCCAGGCGCTCATAAAAAGGGAATTCATATTAAAATTGCAATGCAACTCATCCCACCCGAGACACTTCAAATCAGAATCTGGAGAAGAGGGAGGAGGGGAATGGAACATAATCTGTTTTTAACGAACGTTCCAGGTGAGTCTTATGCACATTGACTTCCAGAAATCCTTATTTAAAGTATGTGAAGCTAGGGGGAAGCAGCTGCATAGCACAGGGAGATCAACTCAATGCTTTGTGACCACCTAGAGGGGTGAGAGGGAGGGTGGGAGGGAGACACAAGAGGGAGGGGATATGGGGATATATGTATATATATAGCTGATTCACTTTGTTATACAGCAGAGACTAACACAACATTGTAAAGCAATTATACTCCAATAAAGATGTTAAAAAATAAATAAAGTATGTGAAGTCTCCTGAGGTGTGAAGTATCAATGGTTTTGTTTTAATTTAATTCAATTTATTTATTGTGATTCACATTAAGAAATAATTTTACTACCATATGATATCACTTATATGTGGAATCTAAAATATGACACAAATTAACTTATCTACAAAACAGAAACAGACACAGACATAGAAAACAGACTGGTGGTTGACAAGGGGGAGGGGGCAGGGGGAGGCAAGGATTGGGAGTTTGGGATTAGCAGATGCAAACTAGTATATACAGGATGAATAAATAACAAGGTCCTACTGTATAGCACAGGAAACTATATTCAATATCCTGTAATAAACCATAATGGAAAAGAATATGAAAAAGGATGTACATATATATATATGTATAACTGAATCCCTTTGCTGTACAGCAGAAATACAACATTGTAAATCAACTGTACTTCAATTAAAAAAAGAAATAATTTTAATATGGGATTCAGTATATATATAAACACTGGCATACAGAAACATAGACATGCACACACACCTGAAATAAACCTTCCATGAAACAATAGTTAGGCTTACTATGTGTAAAACACTCTGACATTTTGTATTTTATTCTATTCTACTCTAATTCTTACCCGTCAGACTGATCTCAACAGCCACGAATTGTAACTGGCACACTGAAAAATACTGTTCTACCTTTTATATTCAGAAAAGACTTTGGGATGGTTAACAGACTTCTACCAATAGTGTATTGATTTTATTTAGCCTGGAGAAAAGACCCAAGGGCACTGACAGTTACCTTGTTATATTTTCAAGGCTGTCACCCTGAAGAGAATTAGCTTTGCTCTGTACGGCAAGATGTATTTTTAGCTGTTACAAAAAAATACCTCATAAACAATGAGAGCTGATCAACAGTGACATGAAATACATCAAAAGGTGGGGAGTCCATCTCATCATAAATATTCAAGGTAAGCTAGTGAACCTCTCGGCACCTGGGTTTTAGATGGAACTCAAGCCTTAGAAAATAGTTTGGACTTGTGTTTTAGTGCCCACTCTAAGCCTATGATTCTATGGTTCTCTTAATTCTGGATCCTTGCTTCACACTAGCACATTTATGGTCTAATTTTTCTATTTGCACTTTCTCAAAGGGCCTGCATAACAGAAATGCACCAAAAGCTGAAATGTTTTAATTTAGAAGTCATGCACTTAGCAGTTAGCACACTGCTGTAAATCGTTTCCTTTCCTGGTCTCCCCACTCACCTGTAAGGTCCTCATGGACTGAGTCTTTGCTCTAAAGGCTTTTTATTCTCAGCACCTATCACAGCAGCTTAAACATAGCTGGCAATTAGTCAGAGTTTGTTAAATGAGATAAAGACTGAAGGAATGAATATCTTTCATGATAATAAACACCGATTCCTAAGAAGCAAGAAGATGGTTTAAAAGAAGAATATAATTTGTCTTTATGACATATTAAGCAGGTAGGTGACAAATAATGCCATCATTATTGTAGATGAATGTTATATGCTTATGTGATTGTTCAGCTGGCAGTAGGACAAAAAGACAGTACAAATCAAGTCTTCAAATTCCAGACATGCTCTGCCTGATGGCACTGCTGATGAGACGTACTCCTCCTGCTAATAGTATCTCATGATACCGTGTGCTTTGGGGTTGGAAAACCAAGGTGGGGAGGGACAGTAGTGAAGTTTTCAGCCAAGCAAACTAACCCTGTCAATTTTACTTCCTCAAGAAAAGATGATGTGTGTTTATCACTGGACATTGGAAAGTGCCCTGCACATAAAAGTGTGTTAATAACTCACTTGTCTGTGGGAATAAATGACTTGCAAGTTCTGATCAACTCATCCCAGCAGCTCTTTTCCCCCAGAGAGTCAAAATAACTTATCCAAGGCAACAGGCTCAGGAACACAATCTCCTGATTGTGTCGCTCTGTTCACCTCACCAGGATCCCTCACATCATGATGTAATAGGGAAATTAACTAATTACAGAGAAACATTTTAAGGAAGTTGAATAAAATAAGACATAGCCCTAACTATTTGAGATGTTATAAAATACGCTATGCTTAGCTTAGAGTATGGTGCTAATATTCATCCCACCTAACCCCTTTCCACCCAAGGACTCAAAAAAGACAGTCAATACTCAATGTATATATTTGGAAAAAACATTTAAATGAAAGCTCTTCTACCTTTGTCCTGTCAAGATTTTTAATCGGTTTTTCAATATTTCTATATATTTTTTCTATATAATTGAAAAACTTAACCATGAGTAACCATGAACCATGAGTGTATAAATATACATTACACAGGTAAATATGTTTATCTCTGGCTATGTATCTGTCCTTCCTCCAAAAATCTTCCCTAGCCTGTGTACCTATTACTGTACTCATTCAATTTACACTGGAAAATATAGAATGGTAAATAAGATGTAGTCCTTATCTATGAGGAGCTTACAATCTAGTTGGAGAGTGGGCCAAAGATTTTTCAATGTAATTATAATACACTGTGTATTCATTCTATGTAAGCACAGGGTGCTCTGTGAGAAATTCAGAAGGCCATCTGGTCTAATCTGAGAGGAGTTGGGAAGGGCTTCCTAGAAGAACTGGCATGGACTGACGCCTGAACAGGTGCCTAGGAGTTACCCAGGCAGGAGGAAGGGAGAGTGCTCCAGGCAGTGGTAACAGCAGGTATAGAAACCTGGAGGGAAGTCTTAGTGACTTGAGGCGAGTTCATTAATGTTGACATAGAGAGTGAAGGTGCCAAGTGGTCAGAAGTGAGGCTGAGACAGGAAATGGGGGCTCCTTGACCTTGAGAAGACTTGATGGCAGGCAAGGGTGGTGGGAAGGCTTGAGGGCTCTGGGCTGAGACTGGACCTTATGTGGGTCACCTAATGTGAAGCTGATTCTAGTTGCAGTGCAGAGGACAGGCCAAAGGGCCTTTGTTAGGGCCCTTCAGGAAGGCCTTTCCATAAGAGACAGCAGGACCTGGATGACAGCGGTGGTAGGAAGGATGCAGGAGCAAAGGATGAACAAACTCAGAAGAAATCCAGGAGGCAGACGTGGCAGGACCTGGCAACTGACTGCATGTGGAGGTAGAGAAAGACAGAGTCAAGGATGGCTCCCAGATTCTGGGGTTGAGTGACTTAAATTTACCTCTGTGGGAACTCATGCCCTGTGCTCCCCACGCATGGGTCAGCCTGGACAGAGGTGTGACTCCATGTGTGCTCTGTGCCGTCCCATTCACAACACTGTCCATGCAGGGTCCGTCTCAAAAGAGACTTTCTAGGTCCTTTCATGTGGTGGCGTCTTTATCACACCCAAAAGCTGATTACCCTCATATGAAAGTTATTTCTATAACTTGTCTTTGGTGTGTGTGTGTGTGTGTGTGATAAAAACTTTAAAGATTTACTCTCTGAGCAACTTTCAAACATTCAATACAGTGGTATTACCTAAAGTTAAATGCTGTGAACCTTCAGGACATTTTTTTTTTGGTGGGTGTATACATTTTATTTTTATTTATCTGTTTATTTAACATCTTTATGAGAGTATAATTGCTTTACAATGGTGTGTAAGTTTCTGCTTTATGACAAAGTGAATCAGTTATACATATACATATGTCCCCATATCTCTTCCCTCTTGCATCTCCCTCCCTCCCACCCTCCCTATCCCACACCTCTAGGTGGTCACAAAGCACCGAGCTGATCTCCCTGTGCTACGCGGCTGCTTCCCATGAGCTACCCATTTTGATAGTGTATATATGTCCATGCCACTCTCTCACTTTGTCCCAGCTTACCCTTCCCCGCTCCATATCCTCAAGTCCATTCTCTAGTACGTCTGCATCTTTATTCCCGTCTAACCCCTAGGTCCTTCATGACATTTTTTTTTCCTTAGAATCCATATATATGTGTTAGCATATGGTATTTGTTTTTCTCCTTCTGACTTACTTCACTCTGTATGACAGACTCTAGGTCTTTATAGTATCATGTCATCTGCAAACAGTGACAGCTCTACTTCTTCTTTTTCAATTTGGATTCCTTTTATTTCTTTTTCTTCTCTGATTGCTGTGGCTAAAACTTCCAAAACTATGTTGAATAACAGTGGTGAGAGTGGGCAACCTCTTCTTGTTCCTGATCTTAGTGGAAATGCTTTCAGTTTTTCACCATTGAGGACGATGTTGGCTGTGGGTTTGTCATATATGGCCTTTATTATGTTGAGGAAAGTTCCCTCTATGCCTACTTTCTGGAGGGTTTTTATCATAAATGGGTGTTGAATTTTGTCAAAAGCTTTCTCTGCATCTATTGAGATGATCATATGGATTTTCTCCTTCAGTTTGTTGACATGGTGTATCACGTTGATTGATTTGCATATATTGAAGAATCCTTGCATTCCCTGGATAAACCCCACTTGATCATAATGTATGATCCTTTTAATGTGCTGTTGGATTCTGTTTGCTAGTATTTTGTTGAGGGTTTTTACATCTATGTTCATCAGTGATATTGGCCTGTAGCTTTCCTTCTTTGTGACATCTCTGTCTGGTTTGGTATCAGAGTGATGGTGGCCTCGTAGAATGAGTTTGGGAGTATTCCTTCCTCTGCTATATTTTGGAAGAGTTTGAGAAGGATAGGTGTTAGCTCTTCTCTACATGTTTGACAGAATTCGCCTGTGAAGCCATCTGGTCCTGGGCTTTTGTTTGTTGGAAGATTCTTAATTACAGTTTGAATTTCAATGCTTATGACTGGTCCCTTCAGGACTTATTTATTTTATAACAAGGAGTCTTTTGATGCCCTTCACACATTGTACCCATATATACTTGTTTAATTCCTGTGCTCATAGAGCAGGCAGATGTCTTTTCATGTATTTCTTATACCACCTTCCATACACAAACACTTGGTTCTTTAAGTGAACGTATTTATTTATAGATGCCAAAGTTTAAATTTTTTGAGTTTCTTCAAATACTTACACATGCACACATATTTGAATAACGCCTTGGAAGTATAATATCCATTTTTTTCTATTAGAAAAAGATCTATTACTATGAAAATGGTCATTACTTTCCTATGAGTCTTAATGAACACATCCTTTCAGTGTTGTTCATAATCCCACACAAGATGAATAAAGAGATGCATGTACTATAGCCACTGGTACATAGTGGATCAGATACATTGCAGACAGAAGTTCCCCAGAGTGAATTATCATCAATAATACATGCATATCTATATTCTATTCTGAGTTAAACTCATTGCTGCTACTGAAAATCCATTGTGCAAATATTTGTGCTCGGGATGGGTCCTTATGCATTCAATACTTTATTTTTAGTTAATATTGCATTCACTTCTAGATTAGAACAAATTATAGGGGGTATGAAGTGTCTTCTGGAAAACACATGTTTTTACATGCTCTCAGTTTTCTTTAGGAATTAAACATCCCGATAAAAACGAGTGCCTTATTTAAAAATAAAATCTGGGAATTCCCTGGCATACCACTGGTTAGGACTCCACACTTCCACTGTAGAGGACATGGGTTCAGGGTACTAAGATCCCGCAAGCCACATGGCATGGCCAAAAATAAATAAATTAATAAATATTAATTATAAAATTAAAAAAAAATTTTAAATCTACTTCACAGAAACAGACTTACAGCCATAGAGAATAGACTTGTGGTTGCCAAGGGGGATAGGGTGTGTGGGAGGGAAGGATTGGGAGTTTGGGATTAGCAGATGCAAACCATTATATATATATATGTATGTATAACTGAATCACTTTTTTGTATAGCAGAAATTAACAACCTTGTAAATCAACTATACTTCAATAAACTTTTTTTTTTAAAAAATAAAGTTTCGTGGAGGAGAACTGCTATCATACTGAACACTCAGCAGAAGGAAAGGGTTCTTTCACAGACTAACAGGCTGGGGACTGGTACTGGTCCGCAGCCTGGGGCTTGGGGACCCCTGAATAGAGAACAGATAAACTACAAGGTCCTACTGTATAGCACAGGGAACTATATTCAATATCCTGGCATAAACCATAATGGAAAAGAATATGAAAAAGAATATATATATATAGGTATAACTGAATCACTCTGCTGTACTGGAGAAATTAACACAACATTGTAAATCAACTAGACTTCAATAAAAGATAAATAAATAAAAAATAAAACCTACTTGGAATGAAAATTTCCAAATCAGTACTTATAAAACACCCACAGTTTTCTAATTCTACACCCCACCACACACCCAATTTGGATTAAACAAAACGGTGACTATCAGATTAAACAGTAGTGATACATAATACAGTTCATCCTCACTCTTCACAGATTCAGTATTTGTGAATTTACTTACTCGCTAAGATGTATTAGTAACTCCTATACAGTGGTTTCCTGGTCGTTTGTGGAAATGTTCAATGAGGTGAGAAAATGGAGTTTCCTGACCCACATGTTCTCAGCTGAAGCTGAACAGGGCCACACTCTGCCTTCTTGCTTTAGCTTATCCTGGAAACAGGTGTCCTTTTGGCTGTCTGTTTAGTGCACATTTTTCACATGTTTGTGTCTCTTTTTTCTTCTATTTAAAATGGCCCCCAAGCCTAGTGCTGAAGTGGTCTCTAGTGTTCCTGAGTGCAAGAAGGCTACCATGTGCTGTTAAAATAACGTGGAGACAGGGATTGAAAATCTTCCAAGCCGACAAAACCATTTAAGCCATGGACACAAGCTAAATCTAGCTTATTTCATGAACATGAGTGAAACATCACTAAGGTGATTTCTTGGAAATGCGTCTGATAATCATAAAAGACACTTAAGTCATCTTCCTAGACGTGGTATAAGATCATCACTGTTAACTAACCCCTGCCTCTGGAAACGCTCCTTCATAATAACCCATCACTGTAAAGGTTACACAACATCCTCATTGTGACTTTATAAGACATCTTGTCATGTCAGGCCTCAGAGCTTCCTACCAGTTTTGAATTTGAAAGTTCTCAATTCATAAACTGTTCTTACTTGCACAGTCAACTCTTCCTAAATACTGTTTCACTGATTGGGTAGTTCTAATTTTGCTATTTCTGGATTTTGACAGTGCCTCAGGGAGAAAATATGTGTTAGGTGTATTTGTTCAGGCCTGAGTTATAGTGCTTTAGCCACCAGTTTAATGCTAATGAATTAACAATATATATTAAACAGGTGTCTTGAAACACACAAAACAAGGTTATCTATTGACTGGTTGATAAAAATGTTGTAGTCAGAGTTTTGCAGAAACCTATCTCTCTATTAGGAGCAATGGTTCACTATTTGTTAATTCAGTGTTTACAGTAACTTTATAGAATAACTACTGCAAATAACAAGAATCAACTATACTTCTGCATCTGGAGAATAAAGAAGGTCTTGCTGTAAATGGCAGTCATTTCACTTCTCCATATAATTTAGTGTCGCTGAAATTAAAATGCATACAAATATGGATAAGGGACAGTTCACCCCTCAGCGTGCTCACCATCTAGTGGGAGAGACAATAGGAAGGAATGAATTACAACACAGGGCAATAAATGTGATAACCATATAAATAAGGTGAAATAGAGTTACCATATGATCCAGCAATCCCATTCTTGGGCATATATCCAGACAAAACTCTAATTCAAAAAGATACATGCACCCCTGCGTTCACAACAGCACTATTCACAGTAGCCAAGACATGTAAACAACCTAAGTGTCCATCAACAGAGGAATGGATAAAGAAGACGTGGTACGTATAGACAATAGAATATTACTCAACCATAAAAAAGAATGAAATAATACCATTTGCAGAAACAAGGATGCAACTATAGATTATCATACCAAGTGAAATAAGTCAGACAGAGAAAGATAAATACCATATGATATCACTTATATACGGAATCTAAAAAATGACACAAATGAACTTATCTATGAAACAAATAGACACACAGACATAGAGAACAGACTTGTGGTTGCCAAGGGGGCAGGGGGTGATGGAGGGATGGATTGGGAGACTGGGATTAGCAGATACAAACTATTATATATAGGATGGATAAAAAACAAGTTCCTACTGTATAGCACAGGGAACTATATTCAATATCCTGTGATAAACCATGAGAGAAAAGAATATGAGGCAGATGAGCTTCAAGATGGCAGAGGAGTAAGACAAGGAGATCACTTTCCTCCCCACAAATACATCAGAAATACATCTACATGTGGAAGAGCTCCTACAGAACACCTACTGAACTTTGGCAGAAGACCTCAGACTTCCCAAAAGGCAAGAAACTCCCCACGTACCTGGGTAGGGCAAAAGAAAAAAGAATGAACAGAGACAAAAGAATAGGGACTGGACCTGCACCAGTGGGAGAGAGCTGTGAAGGAGGAAAGGTTTCCACACACTAGGAAGCCCCTTTGCGGGTGGAGACTGCAGGTGGCAGAGGGGGGAAACTTCAGAGCCATGGAGGAAAGCGCAGCCACAGGGGTTCGGAGAGCAAAGCGGAGAGATTCCCACACAGAGGATCGGTGCCGACCAGCACTCACCAGCCCGAGAGGCTTGTCTGCTCACCCGCCGGGGTGGGGCGCACAGAGGCTGGGAGCTGAGGCTCGGGCTTTGGTCAGATCACAGGGAGAGGACTGGGGTTGGTGGCGTGAACACAGCCTGAAGGGGTTAGTACACCATGGCTAGCTGGGAGGGAGGCCGGGAAAAAGTCTGGACCTGCTGAAGAGACAAGAGACTTTTTCTTGCCTCTTTGTTTCCTGGTGCGCAAGGACAGGGGATTAAGAGCGCTGCTTAAAAGAGCTCCAGAGACGGGCGTGAGCCTCAGCTATCAGCACGGACCCCAGAGACGGGCATGAGACGCTAAGGCTGCTGCTGCCGCCACCAAGAAGCCTGTGTGCAAGCACAGGTCACCATCCACACCTGCCCTCCCGGGAGCCTGTGCAGCCCGCCACTGCCAGGGTCCCATGATCCAGGAACAACTTCCCCGGGAGAACGCATGGCGCACTGCAAGCTGGTGCAACGTCATGCCGGCCTCTGCAGCCGCAGGCTCGCCCCACATCCATACCCCTCCCTCCCCCTGGCCTGAGTGAGCCAGAGCCCCCGAGTCAGCTGCTCCTTTAACCCCATCCTGTCTGAGCAAAGAACAGATGCCCTCAGGCGACCTACACGCAGAGGCGGGGCCCAATCCAAAACTGAGCCCCAGGAGCTGTGCGAACAAACAGAAAGGGAAATCTCTCCCAGCAGCCGCAGGAGCAACGGATTAAATCTCCACAATCAACTTGATGTACCCTGCATCTATGGAATACCTGAACAGACAACGAATCATCCCAAATTGAGGAGATGGACTTTGGGAGGAACGATATATAATTTTTTTTCCCTTTTTCTCTTTTTGTGAGTGTGTATGTGTATGCTTCTGTGTGTGATTTTGTCTGTATAGCTTTGCTTTTACCATTTGTCCTAGGATTCTGTCTGTTTTTTGTTTGTTTGTTTGTTTTTAGTATAGTTTTTAGCGCTTGTTATCATTGGTGGATTTGTTTTATGGTTTGGTTGCTCTCTTTTTTCTTTATTACTTAAAAAAAATTTTAATAATTATTTTTTATTTCAATAAATTTATTTTTAAAAATTTTATCATCTTCTTTCTTTTTTTCTCCCTTTTATTCCGAGCCATGTGATGACAAGCTCTTGGTGATCCAGCCAGGCATCAGGGCTGTGTCTCTGAGGTAGGAGAGCCAAGTCCAGGACATTGGTCCACAAGAGACCTCCCAGTTCCACATAATATCAACTGGCGAAAATCCCCCAGAGATGTCCATCTCTACGCCAAGACCCAGCTCTACTCAACGACAAGCAAGCTCCAGTGCTGGACACCCTATGCCAAACAACTAGCAAGATAGGAACACAACCACACCCATTAGCAGCGAGGCTGCCTAAAATCATAATAAGGCCACAGACACCCAAAAACACACCACCAGATGTGGACCTGCCCACCAGAAAGACAAGACCAGCCTCATACACCAGAACACAGACACTAGTCACCAGCACCACGAAGCCTACACAACCCCCTGAACCAACCTTACCCACTGGGGACAGACACCAAAAACAACGGTAACTACAAACCTGTAGCCCGTGAAAAGGAGATCCCAAACACAGTAAGTTAAGCAAAATCAGAAGACAGAGAAACACACAGTAGGTGAAGGAGCAAGGTAAAAACCCACCAGACCTAGCAAATGAAGAGGAAATAGGCAGTCTACCAGAAAAATAATTCAGAATAATGATAGTAAAGATGATCCAAAATCTTGGAAATAGAATGGAGAAAATACAAGAAATGTTTAACAAGGAACTAGAAGAACTAAAGAGCAAACAAACAGTGATGAACAACACAATAAATGAAATAAAAAATTCTCTACAAGGGATCAAGAGCAGAATACAGGCAGAAGAACGGATAAGTGACCTGAAGATAAAATAGTGGAAATAAATACTGCAGAGCAGAATAAAGAAAAAAAAAGTGAAAAGAATTGAGGACAGTCTCAGAGATCTCTGGGACAACATTAAACGCACCAACATTCAAATTATAGGGGTCCAAGAAGAAGAAGAGAAAAAGAAAGGAACTGAGAAAATATTTGAAGAGATTATAGTTGAAAACTTCCCTAATATGGGAAAGTGAATAGTTAATCAAGTCCAGGAAGCACAGAGAGTCCCATACAGGATAAATCCAAGCAGAAACACACCAAGACACAAAGTAATCAAACTATGAAAAATTAAATACTAAGAAAAAATGTTAAAAGCAACAAGGGAAAAGCAACAAATAACATACAAGGGAATCCCCATAAGGTTAAAAGCTGATCTTTCAGCAGAAACTCTGCAAGCCAGAAGGGTGTGGCAGGACATATTTAAAGTGGTGAATGGGAAAAACCTACAACCAAGATTACTCTACCCAGCAAGGATCTCATTCAGATTTGACAGAGAAATTGAAACCTGTACAGACAAGTAAAAGCTAAGAGAATTCAGCACCACCAAACCAGCTTTACAGCAAATGCTAAAGAAACTTCTCTAAGCAGCAAACACAAAAGAAGGAAAAGACCTACAATAACAAACCCAAAACAATTAAGAAAATGGTAATAGGAACATACATATCGATAATTACCTTAAATGTAAATGGATTAAATGCTCCAACCAAAAGACACAAACTGGCTGAATGGACATAAAAACAAGACCCGTATATATGCTGTCTACAAGAGACCAAATTCAGACCTAGGGACACATACAGACTGAAAGTGAGGGGATGGAAAAAGATATTCCATGAAAATGGAAATCAAAAGAAAGCTGGAGTAGCAATTCTCATATCAGACAAAATAGACTTTAAAACAAAGACTATTACAAGAGACAAAGAAGGACACTACATAATGATCAAGGGATGAAATCAAGAAGATATAACAATTGTAAATATTTATGCACCCAACATAGGAGCACCTCAATACATAAGGCAAATACTAAGAGCCATAAAAGGGGAAATTGACAGTAACACAATCATAAGGGGGCTTTAACACCCCACTTTAACACCCCGCTGGGGTCTGCACCCACAGCGCCCCAAGAATGAGGAACAGGACAAAAGGCAGAGGAGGGGTGTGTCACCAGCAAAGCCCATGACAAATTCCTGGGAGATAAAAATAGAATCTGGGCAATAAAATAAAGTCTAACCTTGTTTTTCCTTTGTGCTTTGTCTAATTTCACTTGCTCCTAGGTTTCCACATGCAGAAGTCCCACACCTGGCAATTCAGACCCGCTTTTCTAGTGCAAAATGGCTGGGCTGACACCTCAGCTCACGGGGCCCCCTACAGACTCCAGGACATAGAGCCTGAGCTCCAGCCAACCTGACCCTCGGGAGCTCCGCCCCCTCCCTCCCGCTGATGCTGACGGGATCCCAACACAGCAGCCCCGCCCACAGCCCACGGGGGAGTGCACGCTCTCACTTCTCCATTCTCTGATCAAAATATAAACTTTTCGGGGCTTCCCTGGTGGCACAGTGGTTGAGAGTCCGCCTGACGATGCAGAGGACACGGGTTCATGCCCCGGTCTGGGAAGATCCCACATGCCACAGAGCAGCTGGGCCCATGAGTCATGGCCACTGAGCCTGCGCGTCCGGAGCCTGTGCTCCGCAACGGGAGAGGCCACAACACTGAGAGGCCCGCATACTGCAAAAAATATATATATAAAGTTTTCCTTTGCTTCTCATACCCAGATCATCCAAAATGAAAATAAATAAGGAAACACAAGCTTTAAATGATACATTAAACAAGATGGACTTAATTGATATTTATAGGACATTCCATACATAAACAACAGAACACACTTTCTTCTCAAGTGCTCATAGAACTTTCTCCAGGATAGAGCATATAATGGGTCATAAATCAAATCCTGGTAAATTTAAGAAAATTGAGATCATATCAAGTATCTTTTCTGACCACAATGCTAGGAGACTAGATATCAATTACAGGAAAAAATCTGTAAAAAAGACAAACATATGGAGGCTAAACAATACACTAATTAATAACCAAGAGATCACTGATGAAATCAAAGAGGAAATCAAAAAATACCTAGAAACAAATGACAATGAAACACAATGACCCAAAACCTATGGGATGCAGCAAAAGCAGACTACTAAGAGGGAAGTTTATAGCAATACAATCCTACCTTAAGAAACAAGAAACATCTCAAATAAACAACATAACCTTACACATAAAGCAATTAGAGAAAGAAGAACAAAAAAACCCAAAAGTTAGCAGAAGGAAAGAAATCATAAAGATCAGATCAGAAATTAATGAAAAAGAAATGAAGGAAACTATGGCAAACATCAATAAAACTAAAAGCTGGTTCTTTGAGAAGATAAACAAAATTGATAAATCATTAGCCAGACCCATCAAGAAAAAAAGGGAGAAGAGTCAAATCAATAGAATTAGAAATGAAAAAGAAGTAACAACTGACACTGCAGAAATACAGAGGATCATGAGAGATTACAACCAGCAACTATAGGCCAATAAAATGGACAACCTGGAAGAAATGGACAAATTCTTAGAAATGCACAACCTTCTGAGACTGAACCAGGAAGAAATAGAAAATATGAACAAACCAATCACAAGTACCGAAATTGAAACTGATTAAAAATCTTCCAAACGACAAAAGCCCAGGCCCAGATGGCTTCACACGAAAATTCTGTCAAACATTTAGGGAAGAGCTAACACCTATCCTTCTCAAACTCTTCCAAATTATAGCAGAGGGAGGAACACTCCCAAACTCATTACACAAGGCCACAATCACTATGATACTAAACCACACAGTAGAAAAGGAAACCCTCTTGCACTGTTGGTGGGAATGTAAATTGATATAGCCACTATGGAGAACAGTATGGAGGTTCCTTAAAAAACTAAAAATTGAACTACCATATGGCCCAGCAATCCCACTACTGGGCATATAACCTAAGAAAACCATAGTTCAATAAGAGTCATGTATCACAATGTTCATTGCAGCTCTATTTACAAAAGCCAGGACATGGAAGCAACCTAAGTGTCCGTCAATAGATGAATGGGTAAAGAAGATGTGGTGCATATATACAATGGAATATTACTCAGCCATAAAAAGAAATGAAATTGAGTTATTTGTAGTGAGGTGGATGGACCTAGAGTCTGTCATACAGAGTGAAGTCAGTCAAAAAGAGAAAAACAAATACTGTTTGCTAACATATATATATATATGGAATCTGATTAAAAAAATGGTCATGAAGAATCTAGGGGTAAGATGGGAATAAAGGTGCAGACCTACTAGAGAATGGACTTCAGGATATGGGGCGGGGGAATGGTAAGCTGGGACAAAGTGAAAGAGTGGCATGGATATATATACACTACCAAATGTAAAATAGATAGCTAGTGGGAAGCAGCCGCATAGCACAGGGAGATCAGCTCGGTGCTTTTTGACCACCTACAAGGGTGGAATAGGAAAGGTGGGAGGGAGGGAGACACAAGAGGTATGGGGACATATGTATATGTATAACTGATTCACTTTGTGATAAAGCAGAAAGTAACACACCATTGTAAAGCAATTATACTCCAATGAAGATGTTAAAAAAAGAGAATATGAACAATAATGTATATATGTATATGTGTGTGTGTATATATATATATATACACGTATATAACTGAATCAATTTGCTGTACAGCAGAAATTAACACAACATTGTAAATCATCTATACTTCAATTAAAAAAGTAAATAAATGAGATTTTGAGTGAATATATACACTAATATGTATAAAATGAATCTGCTGTACAAAAAAATAAATAAAATTCAAAACTCCATAAAATAAAAGTAAACAAATGCAATAAAATGATAGACGTACTAGTCATATGCCTGGCTCCAGAAAGTGACCAAATATTATGAATAAAAGACAAGTTTCATAGAAATTATCCCATAGGTACCTTTCCTATGTGGTGGGGCGGGGATCCCAGAAATTAAACACAATGGAGTCTTTGGTCCTCTGTGCCAACATTTTTAGAAATTTCAACCATTGTAGTATACTTCAACTTTCCCTAGGAGAAATCACAGGCATCCTTTGAAAGATACTGAGAATTACCCAATATCTATGTTCCAGTTGTCAGGCTTCATCCTGAACCATTCTGAATAGTTCTCTGAGTTCCAGGGAATCACCATGGAGGGCACAGCGCTCCAAACTATATAATGGTGTTGGTTAGAGAACAATGGGAAAAGCATCTTACCAAAGTCCTTTCTGTGCACTCTCACCCCAACAATAAAAAAGAGGGATGAGTGCTTTCCAGATATGCTGAGCCCAGCTCAATCAGTTTAAATTCATCAGCAGCTGCAGCGAACTTACAGATGGTGCCAGACCCCAGGAGAGGAACACCTACCGGAAGCTGGAGCATCCTGAAAAGCTGTCCTTTCTCCCTTCCAAAAGCTTAAGATCAAACTAGTCTCAAGGTCCAGAAGTTCTGGCAGAAAGAGGGAGTCCAAAAACCCAAGTAAGGGATTTTTTTTCCACTTTAGTAACTCAGAGAAAATTTAGTAAGATCCTGCTCACCCCTGGCTAATGTCACTCTATGCCTTGATCATGGCTGTGTCTCCTGGGCCAAATTCTCTTGCCTTTCCTCCTCCTGGAAATTCCCTCTTGACAAGTTTGCTCAGTAGGTCCCTTAGTCTTAGCACTTTTCGCAAAAATCAGCTCAAAATAGATGCCAGCAGGGCCCAAGGCAGATGCCAGCAGGCTGTCACCTCTTTGCCCCTGGCTAGAGTGGAATGCCAGCAGCTCACATTGACTCTGCCCTCTCCCTGCCAGCCTCTAGTGAAATCATGCTCTGGCCAGTCCCGCCTGCAGAGCCAGCCCCGGCTGCCCAGTGTTCCCTCAGCCTTCAGGAGTCTGTAAGCATCTTCTCCAGCCAGACGCCCCAGCTCAGGACCAGG
This sequence comes from Neophocaena asiaeorientalis asiaeorientalis, assembly GCF_003031525.2. Taxonomy (NCBI): domain Eukaryota; kingdom Metazoa; phylum Chordata; class Mammalia; order Artiodactyla; family Phocoenidae; genus Neophocaena; species Neophocaena asiaeorientalis. The sequence goes on along the minus strand of NW_020173111.1, from coordinate 2,991,525 downwards.
CAGGGGCAAACTGCTGGAGACCCCCCTTGCCAGGGCAAAGCCCATCCCAAGATGAGATGGGAAGCGAGTCAGAAAACGCCTCCAGGGTTCAGTTGTTAACTGGGTTGGAGGGTATGGCACCAGAGTCAGGGCCCCGTGCGTGCTGCTCAGATTCACTGCAATAACCAGCTGCTTGTCCGGTCGCTTATTGCCAAATAGCAATCTTGGCGTCTAGCCATCCATCAAGCTGGCACTGTGATGGAAATGCTGCAGTTCAACAATTTTCGCCAGGCTGTGCCAACCCAGAGATATAGAGACCTGCCCTGTCTGCAAGCCAGCCCAGTGCTTATCTACTTCCTGGGGAAGCTTTAAGTCTGAGTGTTCCCTAACTAAGTGGAGTAAAAGTATTTCAGAGAAAATGGCTGAAAAGCCAGTGCTACCTACTAAAACTTCTCTTCCAAATGGGTTGAAAGTAAAACAGTGAGATGAGCTAAATTTGGTGTACCTGCAAGAGTTGCCATAGTCCCAAGGCTTCTGTTTTAGCAAGCAAGAGAAGCAGGAGGAATTCAAAGAGCTTTCAGTGGAACCCGCATGAATATGTAGATTTCTTCCCATCTATAAACATATTAACAGCAAGATTACACGTATGGGGTTGCTCTATATCCAAGAACCTATTAAACTGCCTAACAATTTTTAAACATTTTCAGGCTATGTAAATTTCTCCCAGAATAATGTACACTCAAGCCTATTTTCAAAATTTTGCATGCATTTTAGTGGCTTCTTAGAGCCCTAACTAAGAACCCAGCTTTATTTCTTCTGTTCAATATTAAGTCCTTGGTTTGAACTTCTTGAAAAGGAGAGTGCCAGTGTATGTTTCTCTCTTTTTCATCCCATATTTACTATCTGTTTTTGTAAACTGTAACCTAGATCCCCTCCAGAAAATCAAGCAAAGGTCAAATAATTTGGTGGGACATCAACGATGATTTTGGCTCAACAGCTGAACTGTTCCTTCTCTCTGGCTCTGCTAGACTGCTTTCAATTCTCTGCACAACACTTGAAGTTTACTCATCCATTGTGTTACTGACACTGGCTTAAGGGCATTCTAGGTGTCAGAAAAACTTAATTGTTCATCATGCTGATACTTGGAACCATAGAGCTCCCTTTTTCCAGTTGCTTCAAGAAATTTGAACTTTGAAGTCAATTTTACAGAAATGGTTGATTCTAGATCACAGAGTAAACTCTAGGAGGCTGTCCATCATAAAGGCATGTCCAGGACTCTAAAAACAGGAGGCAGCTGATAAGCCACTGGCCTGTCTCATCTGAGTTTGTTTCCGTTGGTACAGATTGCAAGAAAGATCTATGCTTTGTCTGTTTAGGACTAACACACACACCCCTGAGGGTTACAGTAAATGAGAGATGCAACAGAGAGGGAAATAAGTTAAGATTCAACTAAGAGGTACGCTTCCTCTTAGGGACCTAAATATTGTACACATCGCAGTTAAAGGCTATTAGCTCCTTACAAAGGAAAATCCCTGCATTGGTCTGAGGTCTCGCCTACGTGTATAACTTGACATCCTGTAAACATAACGAACGCATCTGGATCCCGAAAACATCTCCTCTGAAAGACTAATGGCCCAATTTGTCCTTGTTTGCCCAAAATATCCTTAACACTCATTATACAATCAATTTTTTCCTTTTTCAGGGTAAACAAAGGGGATTAGCACATGATGCTCTTGCACTTGAGTTACACCGTGATTTGTTCACACCATTGTCATATCCTGTGTGACAGCCTGACTGTGGTATGCTTGCAGACTCTTCAGGAGAAACTTTCTGAAAAACAGTTGTGTATGGGACTTCCTTGGTGGCACAGTGGTTAAGAATCTGCCTGTCAGTACAGGAGACACGGGTTCGACCCCAGGTTTGGGAAGATCCCATGTGCCGTGGACCAACTAAGCCCATGAGCCACAACTACTGAAGCCTGCATGCCCTGAGGCCCATGTCCCACAACTACTGAGCCTGTGTGCTGCAACTACTGAAGCCTGCACGCTTAGAGCCCGTGCTCCGCAACAAGAGAAGCCACTGCAATGAGAAGCCCACACACCGCAACGAAGAGTAGCCCCTGCTCACCGCAACTAGAGAAAGCCTGTGTGCAGCAATGAAGACCCAACACAGCCAAAACAAAAAACAGTTGTGCATTTCCTGTCTAAGCTGCCTAGAAAAGAACAGCCAGGTACCTATCTAGTAGTCCATCTCAAATGAGGCTGTAGATTGGCACACTGCCAATCACCTTCCATCCGAGGAAAAAGCATGGAAATGCCAGCAACCTTCCTCTTAGAGAATTTTTGTGCAGAACCTGCTGTGTCTGCCTTCTCAAAAAGTGAGGAATCCTGATGTCCTTGACTATCTGGAGAAAACAAAACAAAAGCCCTCATAAGCTGGGGGCTGAGGCCATTGTGGGTAACATTGAATGCTGTTTCAATATTCAATATGGAGAGAGACTAAAAAGTTGGTGGAGGTGTCCTTTGTCTATTTATTCTCTTCTGACGTAATGAAATGCTTGCCTTTACTGTCTTTTTATTTTAAAGAGCCCAGAGAGGGGAGCTGGCACTGATTTTCGAAAGTATCTATGACAACATCCTATAAGAATATTGCTCAGCCGTAAAAATGAATGAAATAATGCCATTTGCAGCAACATGTATGGACCTAGAGATTATCATACTAAGTGAAGTAAGACAGAGGAAGACAAATATCATATGATATCACTTATATGTGAAATCTAATAAAAAATGATACAAATCAACTTATTTACAAAACAGAAACAGACCCACAGATCTTGAAATCAAACTTATGGTTACCAAAGGGGAAACGTGGGGGGAAGTGATAATTTAGGAGATTGGGATTAACATACACACACTACTATATATAAAATAGATAGTAAAAAGGACTGTATAGCACTGGGAACTCTACTCAATATTCTGTAATAATCTATATGGGAAAAGAATCTGAAAAAGAATGGATACATATACATATATAATAACTGATTCACTTTGCTGTACACCTAAAACTAACACAACATTGTAAACCAACTATACTCCAATAAAAATTAAAAATAAAAAATAGAATTTCTTTCTTGTTTTACCCTCACCTACACCCTTCCAACTACCTACTCAGTATTTTGCAGGTATAAAAATGTTGGTCCTATAGTTTTAATATCCATAGGGATATTAACAAATATTATTCTGTGAAGTCTGGTTCTGGAGAAAGCCATTTTTTCCCACTCTGCCCTAAGGAGTAAAAATAAGAATTTAAGATGTAAAAGCATTCACAGGACCTGGAATTTAGTCCCCAACAGATAACAACATTTCATGCCACAAATTGTGACTAGGCCCTGGGAATGTGGCAGTCACTGAGCTAAATGTTGGGGATTGGAAAAAGAAACCATTCCTGATCTCAAGGAAATTATGTCCAAATATAGAAGTGCTCATAAGCATACAGACACCATGTGTGTGTGCACGCGTGCGTGTGTGTGCACGCGTGTGTGTGTGTGTGTGTGTTATGTGCTGATACGTCCTGGCCGTAGTACTTGCTTTGGAAAACCAGCCACAAGTTTCCAATCTGCCCCACTGATTTTTGGCATACAGTATTTAGTACATGCTTTCCTTATTTGTTCGACATTTGATTTGCTTGCTTGTTTTCTATTTATCACCATGGTTTAGGCTTTGGGCATCTGTGTTCCATCAGGTTGCAAAATGACCTCTATGAACAAGGCTGATTAATGCTTTAGGACGTATTGTTCATTAGCAGAAAGCGGGGATCTCGGAGAACTGAAAATCAAACAGCTGTGCGTTTTATAACAGAAGGATTCTGGAAGGTCATACAATTATAGGGGCACCTGAGGCTTAGTGGGTAAAGGGAGTTGCCAGGGCCATGGAGCTCTTTGGCTGCAGAGCTAGGATGTGACTCGGGTCTCCCAATCGCCAGTCACCACACTAGTGGACAATCCTCGACAACATTTTCTGGACCCAACCTATGCCTTTCACATCCATCCCCAACTGCTCCTTCCTGGTGAGTTGGGAGCTCTGGGTGGGGGGTAAGCACCCTGAGCTGAGACCACCCGCGCCTGGGGTGTGCTATGCTAGCCTGTCGCAGCTTCTTCCATTCTTGGTGCTGGCTTGGGGGCTGTGGTTCCTCAGCATCTCTGTTTGCCCAGAAAAATCTCAATTGAGTGAAACAGCATGAAATACACTGCTCCCATTTCTGTCAACACAGGGATGTGAAACTGGAATTCTGCAATGACTGTGGTACAAAAGGGAACTCTGGAGCAGTTGGTGTCATGTTGCACTGAACACAGTTGCACTGAACGCTGACACACTGGTACCCAAAACAAGTGCCTGGGATGCTACAGCACAGTCAAGTTGTTTTTCCAACATAACACCTATTTTTGTAATATGTTGAGATAAACTTTCTTGTGTTAAACTAGGATGACGGCCCGTCTAGTATTAAAATGAAAATTTGAAAAACAAATGTGCTAGTGATAGACAAATTGTGCCACTAGATCTATATGCTTGTAATCATCATTTACCAGTAGTAGGTGTTTTATTTAGTATCATTGTTTAATAAATTTAAAAGTTGGTAATACCACATTGCCTGTCCCCCTTTTTTATTATTTGATCACTTTTCTAAATTTGAAAATCTGGGAGCTATTATACTACTCTCCTCAGAACATTTAGCAATTCATATAGGTAGTGAATGATAGAAGGAATAAAACTCTATCAAAGGGCATTTATATCACAATAATATCCAGGAAATAGTAACTTCCATTCGAAACACAGTTTGATGTTTTCAGATATTTTATCATAATTTGTCTAAAGAGTTCTTCATGCTTTTATAAGAAGGGGAAAAGGATCTTAATGTAAACAAAACACATTTTGCTGAAGTGTTTCTTTCCCCAAACTAGACACTCAACACTGTTCCTTAAGTAGTTACTATGCAAGGCACTACAGGGCTGTACAGTACAGGTGTGTTGTTTTGGCAGAATTTTGCAAGTCATTAATCAATTTTCTATGGTGGCTCAAAAAGTCCTTCCTTCATGCCCATTGACAGGCAGTTCTGAGATTGAGTCTGCAATATGGTTTGGTGTCACCAAAGAATGGCATAGAAATAATTGTCTTCCTCTCCTTACACCCCCAGGCATTGAAGTATCCAAGTTCTAGGCCAAGTTTTGGTGAAAAGGGTCTGTTTCAGCAACTTATGTGCTTATTCCAATACCTAAACCTAGGTGAAGAATGAGAGTCAGCTCTACTGTCTGGGTTTGAATTCCCACTCAGACACTGGTAGGATGTGTCAATGGTTCTAGAACCTTCAAAAAATGACTTTACCTCTCTGGATCTCAGTTCCCTTAGAGGCAAAAGAGAGTAACAGTTGCTCATTGGTAATGGAAGAGGTTGGTAATTAAGTGAAATAATACCTGTTAAGTAGAGTCCTCTTTGCCTGGAATCAGGGGGTTCCAGGTTCCATGCTGAAACCTGGAAAGTCTTGACAAGCCAGAAAGAGCTGACCATTCTGATAATGACCAGGGTTCTTGGCCTTTCCCAATCAATAGAAATTGACTAGAGGCCAGACAAGAAATTCAGGCAAGGCTTTATTGGGGTCCCTGCTGCAGCAGGGGGGAGCGAGAACAAACAACAGGTTCCCTTACTTTGCTTGCTCCCTGGGGGGCTGGCAAGCTTGCTCCTTATATGGGGTGAGGGTAGGGGTGTGTCCAGGGGTTGGGCCAGAGGGGTAGCTTAGGTCGTCTGCCCACCCCTCTGGTGGTGTTAAGTGCAGGGGGCATGCGCAGTACCCTGCTTTTGCTCCAAACACCCTGTTTTTGCTCCTGGCTCTTCGGAAGTGGCAGTTGAGTTTTTTTGTCTTTTGTATCTTTTTGTCCATAATTTGCCCCAACTGCATGTGCAAGCAATTATTTTTAGTCCCATATAGTTTCTTTGTGTTTTGTTGCTGGAGGAGAGGTTTGTCCAGGTGCAAGCATTGCAGCACTACAGCAAAGGGTCCCAGGTCCCAGCCTGTCTCAACTCTACCTGCAAAGTGCTTGCAGTAGTACCTGGTACACAGCACTCACTGAGATGTCAGTTTCACTGTCATTGTTTTTCATTTCGCTGGAATTCTAACATGAAATGAATGTGAACAAATTCACGGTCCACAGGATTAGCGCGAAGTTGTAACCTCATAAATACTACCTTTTTGCTTTAGATTAAAGCAAACCGAGTCACATACAAAGGCAGAGACCCAGGAACTATTTATGTAAAGGCCCACAGCAAATCACTTTCCGCTCAGACAAAATGATCCTGACATGAAAGCATTCCCTGGAAATATGCCTCCTTCCCTCTCTCAGAGGTGTCATTCATTATTAGTGCCACATGACTCTTTTAAAATTTGAAACTAGGGGGAGACTTTTACAGTTCTCTGATAACCTCATTTCTAGTTCTTACTTGAACTGCTCATGGCCTTTTTCTGGTTTGTGGTCATGAAAGTATCCTAAAGACCCTTTATCCAATAAAGCATGCAGGTAATTGTAGTGCTCAGGGAGTTCTCTGTGTGATCGTGCCCTGGTTCTGTGTTGAGACACGCAGATCACCCAGAGATTATGTCTCTGCCTTGCCCTGGGATGTTGAAGCATGAATCAGTGAAACAGGTCAGCTTTTTGTCTTAAACTTGGTTGCTTTCCCAAGATTCCTGTGCAAGAATCAGCAAGGCTCAATCCTGCAGGTAACAAATCAATGTTAGGCTCAGTGCCTTTGAAAACTCTGGTATAGAGGGCAATAATTACCAACAACCAAGGCCTGTGTCCTGAATAATGAAGGCAATTGTGTTCACAGAGATAAAGGCTGCAAGTGAAGAATCACAGGGCTCCAGAGCTGAAAGGACTTGGGGTAGTATGTTGTCACATGCAGTTTCAATACAGAGCTAGAAATCATGACCACTCACTTCACAGGGAATGTTTAGATTAGGAGCAAACTTATTTCAGTTTATATTGGTAAGTTCTTGTAAGCGTAACACCCATACCAGGCCCTATTTTAGTGCTTCTCATGTATTAACTCATTTAATTCTCTTAACAACCCCAAAAGGGAGGTATCATTACTGTGTCCATTTTATAGAAAGAGAAACCAAGGAACAGAGAAGTAGTGTAACTTGTCCAAGAACACAGAGCTGATAAAGTTAGATTGAGACTCGTACCCAGAGTGGTCCTCATAATGATGTACAGAGAAAAAGGCGACCTGTCACAGGTTCTGGATTTGCATCTGAATTTATATGGTTACAATGAATATTTCAATAATTGATATTATTTAAGATCTGTCTCCCTAATTCTAAATTTAATGTAATTGTTTCAATAAATAGAAGTTCCTAGTAAGCACAAAAGAGCTTTCTATAACATTATTTAATAGAAGCAGAGGAAACACTTTTTAAATATATACTTTGGAAGAAAATTTAGTTGGTAAGGACTAATTCAAGCTAAAACCAACTCAACCTATTGATTCAGCAGTAAACTCTAAGTGAGATCATAATATCATCAATATACACACGTTGACTAAGACTATCAAATATGTTTTAAACCACTTAATTATATTGAAGAGCTAAGATGCTTGGCATCAGTTTGATTCAAAAACTTCCATTTTATTTGTTAAAGCATATCATTATGCCATACTGAAGCACTATGGTGTTTTAAAATTTATTTTGCACTGTTTTAATCTTTTAGATCAAGCCTAAATTGTATGTATTTATCCTGATACTGTGACTGTTTATAGCATGACTGTACCACTGAACAACGGATAGCAACAATCATACAAAATACTACAACTTAATACAAGATTTTATGATTATATAGAGATAAATAAGACAGGAATAATGCAAAAACCAAAATATGTGCTCTGTTTGAACACAGAGCCCTTAAAATTACAGGTGAGCTCTACTTAATTTACTACTGTATAAATGACAAAAAAGATTTTTCCATTGCATAAGTGAATAACGACAATTAGAATTTATTTAGGGTTTAATACGTATCAGTCACTAATATACTCAGATGGGCTACGTGACTTTATCAAGCTTACACCACTTCTGAGTGATTAATGAGAACACACAACCGATTAAAAATTCTCTGATACTCTCATGGTCTGATGCCACCCCCTTGCTTTCTTAAGTAGGATGGCTTTATATTGCAAACTTCTTAGCACACTGACTATATTGTTAAGAAGCCTTAGGGATGATGGAAATTTTTTATATCTTGATTATAGTGGTGCCTACACAGGTGTATATATTTGTCAAAACTCATCAAAAACTACACTTAAAATGAGTGTATTTAATTTTACTCCTAAATAATGTTGATTTAAAACTAAAACAACAAACATATGTACACAATTTTCAGAGGCATATTTAAACCGTAGAGTGAAGTCCTTATTTGTCAAGAGACATCACATTGTTAGAGATATAACGAACATGATAACAGATAAACACTAAAGCAAAATTTTTTTTTAAATTTTCTTTTTAAGAATAAATTGTAACCTATCCCCTCTATAACAATCAATAAGTATTAACACATTAACAAAATGAAGGACAAAAATCACATAAACATATCAATAGGCACAGAAAAAGCCTTTGAAAAAATTCAACATCCATTCATGATGAAAATTCTCATCAAAGTTGGTAAAGAGCGACTATATCTCTATATAATACAGGCAGTTTATGAGAAACTGCTAACATCATACTCAATGATGAAAAGCTAAAAGCTTTTCCTCTAAAATAAGGAACAAGACAAGACTCAATATCAAAAAACAAACAACTTGATTAAAAATGGGCAGAAGACCTGAATAGACATTTTCCAAAGAAGACATACAGATGGCCCACTGGCACATGAGAAGATGCTCAACATCGATAATCATCATGAAAATGTAAATCAAAACCACAATGAGATATCACCTTACACCTGTCAGAATGGCTATTGTCGAAAACACCACAAATAACAAATGCTGGAGAGGGTGTGGAGAAAAGGGAACCCTAGTACACTGCTGGCAGGAATGTAAATTGGTGCAGCCACTGTGGAAAACAGTATGGAGGTTCCTCAGAAAACTAAAAGTAGAACTACCAATTAACCAGCAATTTCACTCCTGGGTATATATCAAAAGAAAACAAAAACACTAATTTGGAAAGAAACATGCACCCCAATGTTCATAAGAGCATTATTTGCAATAGCCAAGATATGGAAGCAACTAAGTGTCCATCGACAGATGAATGGATAAGGAAGATGTAATATATACACAATGGAATATTACTCAGCCATAAAAAAGAATGAAATTTTGCCATTTTTAACAACAGGAAAGGACTGGGAGAATATTAGGCTGAGTGAGATAAGACAGACAGAGAAAGACAAATTCTCTGTGTTCTCACTTACATGTGAAACCTAAAAAACAAAATGAATGAATATAACAAGACAGAAACAGACTCACAAGTATAGAGAACAATCTAGTGGTTAGCAGTGCAGAGAGGGATGGAGGGAGGGGCAAAGTGTTAAGAGGTACAAACTACTATGTATAAAATAAGTAATATACAAGGATATATTGTACAGCACAGGGAATATAGTCAATATTTTATAATAACTTTAAAATTAGTATACTCTTCAAAAATAATGAATCAGGGGCTTCCCTGGTGGCACAGTGGCTGAGAGTGCACCTGCCGATGCAGGGGACACGGGTTTGTGCCCCGGTCTGGGAAGATCCCACATACCGCGGAGTGGCTGGGCCCATGAGCCGTGGCTGCTGAGCCTGTGCATCCAGAGCCTGTGCTCCGCAAGAGGAGAGGCCACAACAGTGAGAGGCCAAAGTACCGCAAAAAAAAAAGAAAAAAAAGAATCAATATGTTGTATGCTTGAAATTAATATTGTAAATCAACTATAATTTAATAAAAAAGAATAAATTTTAACTATAACATTCACAATCGTGATTAAATAATGTATACAAATCATACTCTTGCCAATTTTCAGATTAAAAGCTGTGATATTTAATATGGCAAGTACACAGATTTGCTTTGTGTATTTTTTTCATCAATAGTCTGTAATATGGTAGCCTCAGAAGTCACTGGTTGCAAAGATCAATCTGTAGAAAAATTCCAGAACCAAAAATTTTCAGCAAACACCATTCTATGAGCCCAAATTACTTTGCATTAGCTATGGAATTAGCAGTCAGTTGGCACACTGTGACCTGTTTGACAGCTGAGACCTGATAGTTCAGGCCAGAATAAATGGTTATTTCCTGTCTCAGTAGCAATACTGAGTGAGTAATCAAAGTATTGATCCTTATTTGATTACTTCCACACATGTGCCTCAGGTTATCCTGAGGCTTCCCTCTAGGAATCTCCTTGGGATCTACAGTGTAAAAAAACTTCATATCCTGTGTGGTGGATGGACCTAGAGTCTGTCATACAGAGTGAAGTAAGTCAAAAAGAGAAAAACAAATACCATATGCTAACACATATATATGGAATCTAAGAAAAAAAAAAAAAAAAGGTCATGAAGTACCTAGGGGTAAGATGGGAATAAAGACACAGACCTACTAGAGCATGGACTTGAGGATATGGGGAGGGGGAAGGGTAAGCTGTGACAAAGTGAGAGAGTGGCATGGACATATATACACTACCAAACGTAAAATGGATAGCTACTGGGAAGCAGCCGCATAGCACAGGGAGATCAGCTAGGTGGTTTGTGACCACCTAGAGGGGTGGGATAGGGAGGGTGGGAGGGAGGGAGATGCAAGAGGGAAGAGATATGGGAACATATGTATATGTATAACTGAGTCACTTTGTTATAAAGCAGAAACTAACACACCATTGTAAAGCAATTATACTGCAATAAAGATGTTAAAAAAAAAACCCTTCACATCCAAAATGTTTCTTCTTTCATTCTAGTAGTACAAAGGTTTTTTTTTAAACATCTTTATTGGAGTATAATTGTTTTAAAATGTTCTGTTAGTTGCTGCTGTATAACAAAGCAAATCAGCTATATGTATACATATATCCTCATATCTCCTCCCTCTTATCTCTCCCTCGCACCCTCCCTATCCCACCCCTCTAGGTGGACACAGAGCACAGACCTGATCTCCCCGTGCCATGCAGCTGCTTCCCACTAGCTATCTATTTTACATTTGATAGTGTATATATGTCCTTGCCACTCTCTCACTTTGTCCCAGCTTACCCTTCCCCCTCCCCGTGTCCTCAAGTCCATTCTCAATGTCTGCATCTTTATTCCTGTCCTGCCCCTAGGTTCTTCAGAACCATTGGATTTTTTTTCTTTATAGATTCCATATATATGTGTTAGCATATGGTATATGTTTTTCTCATTCTGACTTACTTCACTCTGTATGACAGTCTCTAGGTCCATCCACCTCACTACAAATAACTCAATTTCGTTTCTTTTTATGGCTGAGTAATATTCCATTGTATAAATGTGCCACATCTTCTTTATCCATTCATCTGTCGATGGACACTTAGGTTGCTTCCATGTCCTGGCTATTGTAAATAGTACTGCAATGAACATTGTGGTACATGACTCTTTTTGAATTATAGTTTTCTCAAGTTATATGCTCAGTAGTGGGATTGCTGGGTCATATTGTAATTCTATTTTTAGTGTTTTTTTTTTTTTTGCGGTACGTGGGCCTCTCACTGTTGTGGCCTCTCCCGTTGCGGAGCACAGGCTCCAGACGCGCAGGCTCAGCGGCCATGGCTCACGGGCCTAGCCGCTCCGCGGCATGTAGGATCTTCCCAGACTGGGGCATGAACCCATGTCCCCTGCATCGGCAGGTGGACTCTCAACCACTGCGCTACCAGGATAGCCCTATTTTTAGTTTTTTGAGGAGCCTCCATACTGTTCTCCATAGTGGCTGTATCAATTTACATTCCCACCAACAGTGCAAGAGGATTGCCTTTTCTCCACACACTCTCCAGCATTTATTGTTTGTAGATTTTTTGATGATGGCCATTCTGACTGGTGTGAGGTGATACCTCATTGTAGTTTTGATTTGCATTTCTCTAATGATTAGAGATGTTGAGCATCCTTTCATGTTTTTGTTGGCAATCTGTATATGTTCTTTGGAGAAATGTCTCTTTAGGTCTTCTGCCCATTTTTGGATTGGGTTGTTTTCTTTTTTGTTATTGAGCTGCATGAGCTGCTTGAAAATTTTGGAGACTAATCTTTTGTCAGTTGCTTCATTTGCAAATATATTCTTCCATTCTGAGGGTTGTCTTTTCGTCTTGTTTATGGTTGCCTTTGCTGTGCAAAAGCTTTTAAGTTTCATTAGGTCCAATTTGTTTATTTTTATTTCCATTTCTCTAGGAGGTGGGTCAAAAAGAATCTTGGTGTGATGTATGTCATACAGTGTTCTGCCTATGTTTTCCTCTCAGAGTTTTATAGTGTCTGGCCTCACATTTAGGTCTTTACTCCATTTTAAGTTTATTTTTGTGTATGGTGTTAGGGAGCGTTCTAATTTCATTCTTTTACATGTAGCTGTCCAGTTTTCTCAGCACCACTTATTGAAGAGGCTGTCTTCAACATCGTATGTTCTTGCCTTCTTTATCAAAGTTAAGGTGACCATATGTGTGTGTGTGTTTACCTCTGGGCTTTCTATCCTGTTCCATTGATCTATATTTGTTTCTGTGCCAGTACCATACTCTCTTGATTACTGTAGCTTTGTAGTATAGTCTGAAGTCACAGAGCCTGATTCCTCCAGGTCAGTTTTTTTCCCTCAAGATTGCTTTGGCTATTCGGGGTCTTTTGTATCTCCATAAAAATTTTAAGATTTTTGGTTCTAGTTCTGTAAAAAATGCCACTGGTAATTTGATAGGGATTGCACTAACTCTGTAGGTTGCTTTGGGTAGAATAGTAATTTTCACAATACTGATCCTTCCTACCCAAGAATATGGTATATCTCTCCATCTGTTTGTGTCATCATTGATTTCTTTCATCAGTGTCTTATAGTATTCTGAGTACAGGTCTTTTACCTCCTGAGGTAGGTTTATTCCTAGGTATTTTAATCTTTATGTTGCAATGGTGAATAGGATTGTTTCCTTAACTTCTATTTCTGATCTATCATTGTTAGTGTATAGGAACGCAAGAGACTTCTGTGCATTAATTGTGTATCCTGAAACTTTACCAGATTCATTGATTAGCTCTAGTAGTTTTCTGGTGGCATCCTTAGGATACTCTATGTACAGTATCATGTCATCTGCAGACAGTGACAGCTTTACTTCTTCTTTTCCGATTTGGATTCCTTTTATTTCTTTTTCTCCTCTGATTGTTGTTGCTAAAACTTCCAAACCTATGTTGAATAATAGTGGTGAGAGTGGGCAACCTTGTCTTCTTACTTATCTTAGTGGAAAAGTTCAGATTTTCACCATTGAGAACGATGTTGACTGTGGATTTGTCATATATGGCCTTTATTATGTTGAGGTAGGTTCCCTCTATGCCTACTTTCTGGAGAGTTTTTATCAGAAATGGGTGTTGAATTTTGTCAGAAGCTTTTTCTGCATCTATTGAGATGATCATATGATTTTTATTCT
>NW_020173111.1:2869773-2977929 GCF_003031525.2 Neophocaena asiaeorientalis asiaeorientalis | reverse complement strand
GATATTAGCCTGTAGTTTTTTTTGTGATATCTTTGTCTGGTTTTGGTATAAGGGTGATGGTTGCCTTGTAGAATGAGTTTGGGAGTGTTCCTCCCTCTGCTATATATTGGAAGAGTTTGGGAAGGAAGGGTGTTAACTCTTCTCAAAATTTTTTGATAGAATTCACCTGTGAAGGCATCTGGTCCTGGGATTTTGTTGGAAGATTTTTAATCACAGTTTCAATTTCAGTGCTTGTCATTGGGCTGTTTATATTTTCTATTTCTTCCTGGTTCAGTCTCGGAAGGTTGTGCATTTCTAAGAATTTGTCCATTTCTTCCAGGTTGTCCATTTTATTGGCATATAGTTGCTTGTAGTAATTTCTCATGATCTTTTGCATTTCTTCAGTGTCAGTTGTTACTGCTCCTTTTTCATTTCTAATTCTATTGATTTGAGTCTTCTCCCTTTTTTTCTTGATGAGTCTGGCTAATGGTTTATCAATTTTGCTTATCTTCTCAAAGAACCAGCTTTTACTTTTATTGATCTTTGCTATTGTTTCCTTCATTTCTTTTATTTCTGATCTGACCTTTATGATTTCTTTCCATTTCCTAACTTTGGGGTTTTTTTGTTCTTCTTTCTCTAATTGCTTTATGTGTAAGGTTATGTTGTTTATTTGAGATGTTTCTTGTTTCTTAAGGTAGGATTGTATTGCTATAAACTTCCCTCTTAGAACTGCTTTTGCTGCATCCCATAGGTTTTGGGTCATCGTGTTTCTATTGTCATTTGTTTCTAGGTATTTTTTGGTTTCCTCTTTGATTTCTTCAGTGATCACTTGGTTATTAAGTAGTGTATTGTTTAACCTCCATATGTTTGTATTTTTTACAGATTTTTTCCTGTAATTGGTATCTAGTCTCATAGCATTGTGGTCAGAAAAGCTACCTATATGATTTCAATTTTCTTAAATTTACCAAGGCTTGATTTGTGACCCATCATATGATCTATCCTGGAGAATGTTCCATAAGCAGTTGAGGAGAAAGTGTATTCTGTTGTTTTTGGATGGAATGTCCTATAAATTTCAATTAAGTCTATCTTGTTTAATGTATCATTTAAAGCTTGTGTGTCCTTATTTATTTTCACTTTGGATGATCTGTCCATTGGTGAAAGTGGGGTGTTAAAGTCCCCTACTATTATTGTGTTACTGTTGATTTCCCCTTTTATGGCTCTAAGCATTTGCCTTATGTATTGAGGTGCTCCTATGTTGGTACATAAATATTTCTAATTGTTATATCTTCTTCTTGGATTTATCCCTTGATCATTATGTAGGGTCCTTCTTTGTCTGTTGTAATACTCTTTATGTTAAAGTCTATTTTGTCTGATATGAGAATTGCTACACCAGCTTTATTCTGATTTCCTTTTGCATGGAATATGTTTTTCCATCTCCTCACTTTCAGTCTATGTGTGTCCTTAGGTCTGATGTGGGTCTCTTGTAGACAGTGTATATACAGGTCTTGTTTTTGTATCCATTCAGCCAGTCTATGTCTTTTGGTTGGAGCATTTAATCCATTTACATTTAAGGTAATTATTGATATGTATGTTCCTATTACCATTTTCTTAATTGTTTTGGGTTTGTTATTGTACGTGTTTTCTTTCTCTTGTGTTTGCTGCTTAGAAAAGTTTCTTTAGCATTTGTTGTAAAGCTGGTTTGGTGGTGCCGAATTCTCTTAGGTTTTGCTTGTCTGTACAGGTTTCAATTTCTCTGTCAAATCTGAATGAGATCCTTGCTGGGTAGAGTCATCTTGGTTAAAGGATCTTCCCTTTCATCACTTTAAATATGTCCTGTCACTCCCTTTTGGCTTGCAGAGTTTCTGTTGAAAGATCAGCTGTTAACCTTATGGGGAATCCCTTTTTGTTATTTTTCCCTTGCTGGTTTTAATATTTTTTCTTTCTATTTAATTTTTGATAGTTTGATTAATATGTGTCTTGGTGTGTTTCTCCTTGGATTTATCCTATATGGTACTTTCTGTTCTTCCTGGACTTGATTGACTATTCCCTTTCCCATATTAGGGAAGTTTTCAACTATAATCTCTTCAAATATTTTCTCAGTCCCTTTCTTTTTCTCTTCTTTTTCTGGGACCCCTATATTTTGAATGTTGATGCATTTAATGTTGTCTCAGAGGTCTCTGAGATGTCCCCAATTCTTTTCATTCTTTTTTTTAGAATTCTGTTCTGTGGTAGTTATTTCCACTATTTTATCTTCTGGGTCACTTATCCGTTCTTCTTCCTCAGTTATTCTGCTATTGATTCCTTCTAGAGAATTTTTAATTTCATTTATTGTGTTGTTCATCATTTTTTGTTTGCTCTTTTGTTCTTCTAGGTCCTTGTTAAACCTTTCTTGTATTTTCTCCATTCTATTTCCAAGATCTTGGATCATCTTTACTATCATTACTCTGAATTCTTTTTCAGGTAGATTGCCTATTTCCTCTTCATTTGTTTGGTCTGGTGGGTTTTTACATTGCTCCTTCATCTGCTGTGTATTCCTCTGTTTTCTCAGTTTGCTTAACTTACTGTGTTTGGGGTCTCCTTTTCGCAGTCTACAGGTTTGTAGTTCCCCTTGTTTTTGGTGTCTGCCCCCAGTGGTAAGGTTGGTTCAAGTGGGTTGTGTAGGCTTCCTGGTGGAGGGGACTGGTGCCTGTGTTCTGCTGGATGAGACTGGATCCTGTCTTTCTGGTGGCAGGACCACGTCCAGTGGTGTGTTTTGGGGTGTCTGTGAACTTATGATTTTAGGCAGCTTCTCTGCTAATGGGTGTGGTTGTGTTCCTGTCTTGCTAGTTGTTTGGCATAAGGTGTGCAGCACTGTAGCTTGCTGGTTGTTGAGTGGAGCTGGGTCTTAGAGTTTAGGTGGAGATCTCTGGTAGGGTTTTCGCCATTTGATATTATGTGGGGCCAGGAGGTCTCTGGTGGACCAATATCCAGAACTCGCCTCTCCCACCTCAGAGGCTCAGGCCTGTCACCTGGCCAGAGCACCAAGACCCTGTCAGCCAAATAGCTTTTCTTGTTCCTTGATCTATGCAAATATGGTCAGATATGAAGCCCCAGTCAATTAACTGAAGCCAGGTACTTCCTTGTTTCCTGCTTCCAGTAGTTCAACTTTAAATGCAGTGTTAAAGAAAAAACCCTACTTCCTGTATCTCGCATTATAAACTCAAAGTCTACCCTGAAATAAGTTTTATGATTAAATCCAATAAAATCATTTTTATATCACTGATGCATTCAGGCTTTATTCAATCAATAAATATTTATTAGTTACCACTTAAATATTGGAAACTATACTATGCATCAGGAGTGAAAAATGAGCAAGATAAATCTACTGACATCAAAAGCTTATAGTGAAAGAAGGTAAGGGGAAAATGAGAAAGAGTTAAAGAGACAGAAATAGAGATAGAGATAAAGAAAGATAAAGAGAGAATAACCAGAAGATCAATGGAGAAAATGACTATTTAGGCATAGTTCAAGCACAAAGGAGAGAGAGGCATTTTCACTTGGAAGCACTGTCAAGTGATGACCCTAAAGAAAGGCCCACCAAATGGCTTTCAGCTTTTACCCCATTCAAAGACAGCCCTGGTCAAGCTTGCCAATGACCATGGCAATGCCAAAACCAAATGTAGGTTCTCTATTTCTCTTTCTTCTACATTTCTTAACTTTTCAGCAGTATTCCACACCCTAAGTCATTCTGACTTCTTGAGATACTGTCTTTTCCCAGCTTCTATAATATCACTCTTTTGCTTTCCTGATTTCCTCTATCTCATTGGTTCCTTTATAAACTCCTTTCTTGGCTTCTCCTCCTCTCAGAATGTTGAGTCTATGACCACTTTTCTTTTCATGCTTTGTGCACACCCTATGTATGAATCATGGTTAAGAGAGGGCATTCAAACCACACTCCTTATTTTAAATCCTGGACTTGCCAACTACCACCTATGTAACCTTGGGAAAGTCACTTAACTTCTTTGTGTCATTTTTTTTTACCTCTAAAATAGGGGTTATCATGAAGTACAAATGAATTAACACAGGTGATATGAAGTACTTAACATGTAAAATACTTGGAATAATATCTAACACATATTAGGCATGATAGTATTATCAGTACAATGTATTTAAATGCTATTTATAATGCTTAGGACTTGCATTCTGTATCTTTTACTCTAACCTCTGCTTTGAAAACTAGTCATATATTAAGCTATGAACTTGTATCTCATTTTAGATGTCTAATAGCATCTCAAAAATAACAAAACTAAGAAGAACACTTGATTTCTCTCCACTCAAAACTGTTCCTTCCACAATCCTCCCCATCGTATTAAGTGACTCTATACCTGGATGCTAAAGCCAAAACGTAAGAATTATCCCTAATTTCTCTTTCCCTTAACTCTCCTGCCAGATCCAATTCATCAGTAACTTCTATCAAAACTCTCACCAAAATATATTGTGAAGCCATCCATCTAACCTCCTCTACCACTATGATCCTAATACAAGCCATCACCATCTCCTTCCTGGAATCCACAATGGCATCTTTGCTCATTTACTCGCTTCTCTCATGCTCCCTAAAATCCATTCTTTACAGAGTAGTCAAAATAACTTTTCTAAATAAAGTAAATTTGGATAAAATCCAATCTTCATGCTCTGACTTAGAAAACTCTATTGATTTGGCCCTGGTATACTTTCTTTTACTTCATCTTTTACCATCCCCACCTCCCCTATTCACTATTCTTTTGCAATTCCAACCTTCTTTATGTTACTTGAAAACATGGAGCTCATTTCCACCTTTGGGATTTTGTACAAGCTCCCACATTTATCTGTAATGCCATTCTTCCTGAATATCATATGCCTGGTTGCTTCTTGAAATTGACATCTCACCTCAAAGAGGTTTCTCGGTTCATAGTAACCTCCCTGTCATTACTTACAACCTTCTTTTCTTGGTTTTTCAACCTCCTTTCCATGGCATATTCTGATGTTTTCTTCTTTATTCATTCATTCTTGTATTATCTCTCTCTATTAGAATGCTAGTTCTATGCAGAGACCTACCAGGTCTTCAGGTATCTGCAATGCTTGGCACATAGATGACATTCCATAAATACTTTGGAATTAATAAGTAAATAAACGATGACAGTAGTGAAACAAAAGAGACCAGCAGTTGACATCTCTTTGCCTTGGAAACTATTTCTAGGTTGGGGAAAGGAGTGATCCTAAGATAATTTATTTGCATGACCAGATGGGTGATGCTGTCATTCAGAGAGAAAGAGAACGCTGAAGAAGGGAAAAGTCTAGGAATAATCCTTTTTGGACAATGACTTTGACAGCTCTTGGGATACAAATTTGGAATTGTACAAGGAATAATGAGATATGGATCTAGGACTAAAAAATGTATACCTCCATGGGCTGGACATATAAATTTAATAATCATCAGAATAGCTGACATTTAAGTAGAGGAGAACAGAGAGTTTTTGGAGTGAGAAGAGAGGAGGTCTAAACTTTTAAAACACCAAAATATTCAAGAGGCAGATAGTGGAGAAGCTGGAAGACAAAATCCTAGGAGGAGACCCAGGAAGGAAGAGTATGCCAGCCAAGGAGAAAGTAAGTTTCTAGAATAAAGGTGAAGTCAACAGGATCAAGTAACAGAGAGATCAAATAAAATAAGTACTAAAAACAGTCAGCTGTATTTAGCAATTAGAAGATCATTGAGCAAATTGAAAACCAAGATGCCATCTGAACTTGCCAGATTCCTGCCCTTGAATTCCAAGTCCCTCAAATTTTCAAGCACTATCAAAATATCTGTCTGGAATTCCACCTCTCCCAGACCTCTAAGACTTGATTTGGCACCTCCAACATTTTTGTGCTGCCACCAACATAGTAACCTAAGTTAACTGGTGCTTTCAATGGTTTAATCACTGTTTTTTCTCTTCTCTATCTGCAGAATAAATAAGAAGAAAGTATTTTCAGCTATCTGCAATTTAAATAAATATATTTTCAAATAAATCTCAAAAATTCAGCAGAATCTTCTTCATCCAAAGTAATTAAAACAATAATGAATGGATAGTCAATGAATCAGTGGGACAATAATTTCGAGGATGCCCCCAAAATGCTGGAAAATGCTGATTTCTTTTTAAGATTCAGTAGACTTACGTTTAGCAGACTATGGGGCAGCAAGAAAAAATAAATACATATAGAAGTTTAATAACATGAGTCAAAAATAGGAAGAATTTATTGCTTAATTATCAATTAAGTGCAAACATTATTAAAAACTGAAATGTTGAAGAAATGCTTGACATGAAAATTATGTGAAGGAGAGTATATTCTTTAAAGCACTTTTAGGTACCTATTCCAGACCTTGATTTTTCATGTGCCTAATTTAAAATTCCCATTTTGTCATCAAAATCCAACTCATCCTCCAATTACCTTAATAGAATTTTTATATAAGTTTATTTATATTTTATTTATTTATTTTTGGCTGCATCGGGTCTTCGTTGCTATGCATGGGCTTTCTTTAGTTGCTGGAAGCAGGGGCTACTCTTTGTTGCGGCACATGTGCTTCTCATCACAGTGACTTCTCTCATTGCAGAGCACAGGCTCTAGGCATGCGGGCTTCTGTAGTTGTGGCACACGGACTCAGTAGTTGTGGCTTGTGGGCTCTAGAGTGCAGGCTCAATAGTTGTGGCGCACAGCCTTAGTTGCTCCGCGGCATGTGGGATCTTCCTCAACCAGGGATCAAACCCGTGTCCCCTGCATTGGCAGGCGGATTCTTAATCACTGCGCCACGAGGGAAGTCCCTAGAATTTATTTTTAAGTCTCTTGGTTAACTGAAAGTAAATTGGTACGTCCTATGAAATTTCTAGATTCTCCAAAAGTCAGAGTAAGGAAGTTAAAACAGAGGATTCACTTATGTTTTGTGGTTAGTGTGGCGTTATTTACTCCAATGATTCTCAAGCTTTGCTACATATAGAATTTCCTAAGCAGGCTTTTAAAAATCTTAGTGTCTAAGCTGACCCCATACTAGATAAATCAGAATCCCTGGGGGGTGAGACCCAGCATCAGTATTTTTTAAACCTCTTCAAGGATTCTCCTGGATTTGAGAACTGAGGAATTATGTTACCCTTCTCATTAAATGAATGTTTTAGTGGTTATAAATAAGGGCTTTGAAGTCAGAGCTGGATTTGGAATCCTGGTGGCTGTATAGACTTGGACAAACCCCTTAATATGCTTGAGACTCAGTTTACTCAACTATAACTCAGTAATTTTTGTTCCCACTCTGTAGGGTTGTTTTGAGCATTAAATAAGGTAATATAAAAACTCAGCAGAGCACATGGTATATAATGCACAATAAATGTTAATAATCTATATAAAATAACTGTGTTATTAAGGATAATTATTTGTGAATTACAAACCAGATACTCTGTGTGGTTTCTAATACATACTTCGCAAATATAACTGTACTTAAAGCTGAATTATTATATGTAACAATGTATCACATCTATGCTGACTCACTGAATTCAGGCCACCAAGTTGGGCCTTAGAAGCACTCTCTCATTTGAATGACACAAAGGCAGAGTTCAAAGAGCCTCAACTTCACCTCCTCCTCATACCTGCCACCACACGGATACAGGACACCTCCAAAGCAGCTGCATCATTTGAGCCTGACTTGCAGGTGAAAGCTACTCATAAATTTCCTCAGGTTTTATTAGAGAGAATTTTTAAATCTTCATTGACATGGGAAGAAAGAACTCAAAAAAAAATTCCAGTCACATTTTTTTCTTATTTACTCAGTTCCTCTGGAGTGTGTGACGACTTGTTTTCCTTTAGTTGTATCTGAACAGTTTGACATATTACTGTGACAAGGTTACTTTCTAAATTGATAAAAGGTTTGATTGTGTCAGTGCATTTGTCAAAACTGTCTGACACCATGTATAATGGACTCTGCACTCAGAGCCCGGATGGCACTTGAGGCTCCTCTTACTATTCTGCGTTCAGCCCACACCTAACCAGACATCCAGCAGGGTTGGGTCAAAGTCGGGGAGATGAGCGTGGGTACAAACACTCCTACTTTGTTCCCCTGGCTTTTCACTGTGGGAGCTTCTCCTCTCTCGTTAAATGTTAAAGTGACATTTACAGCTTCCTTTTAAAGGGAGCGATGCTAGGATGTCAGAGTCTGAGCGAGGAAAACATTTACCCAGAAAAATGAAGGCTGGGGCAGCTGACTTCCTGGTCTTCAGGTGATGATTGGAAGTATGTGTGCACCTACCCTAGAGTTCCCCTGTTTTTCCTTTATTCTGCTTAAAGTGGCCTTGTCAGCAGCACATTCACTTTATAACAGAACAATTCATTCTGTACCTGCATGGTGCTGGCCTTAATTCCAGATTAATCACTTGGAAGTGAGGGCAATCTGGCCGGGGCTTTCTGAAAGCATTATATTAATTAAAATTTATAAGTTATGAGAATGGTTAGATAAAAGGTAGATTGTAGAAAACATAAACACATTAATGATTTTACTTTCCATTAAAAATTCTGTCCAGGGCTTCCCTGGTGGCGCAGTGGTTGAGAGTCCGCCTGCCAATGCAGGGGACACGGGTTCGTGCTCCGGTCCGGGAAGATCCCACGTGCCGCGGAGCGGCTGGGCCCGTGGGCCATGGCCGCTGAGCCTGCGCGTCCGGAGCCTGTGCTCTGCAATGGGAGAGGCCACGACAGTGAGAGGCCCGTGTACAGCAAAGAAAAAAAAAAAAATTCTGTCCATTATGTTAAATACGTGCCTTTACTTTTCAAGACTAATCTCAATGTGTTTCAAGGGGATGTTTAGAATCACATAATAGAGGTTATCAATTTCTCTGAGGTAGGAAACAGAGCTTAATATGTGAAAAATCATTATACCACCAAAATTTTATTTGGTCCAAAGAAGTTGCAATGCTCTCTCTCTCTCTCTTTATAAAGCCAAATTTATCTTCCCTCACTTCCCTTTCCCCCTTTTGAGATATGCATAAATGGTGCATAACTCAAGTATTCCACCCAGAGTCTCCAACTGATAACCCATTTAACGAATATAATTGTATAATCAATTGGATTTTCAGTTTTCACTATATTAGCCTTGCATGTTTTAAATACTGCAGCCACTAAATATTTAATAGTATATTGATGACCCATTCATGACAGGGTAAGAAAAAGAAATTAAAAATCAACTAACTTGGGTCCTCTTTTGTGCTACTTTGTTGTTTCTTTCGGAGTTTGTTTGGTTAATTGTCTCTAACGTCCTTGTTTTTTTAATAGAAAAACAAATGCATATGAAAAAAGACATCTTTCACCACACATAATTGTTCTTCCACCACAAATATTAATTCTCACACCCTCTTCTCTGACCATTAGTTATTCTGCCTCCAGCTCGCTCTTCAACTGTCCTGCTCTCTTCCTTAATCTCGTAAGGTCTTTTCTACTTGGCAGTCGGAATCATCTTTTTGAAACAAAAATCTAACTCTGTCACCTTCCCGTTTGTTACAATTCAATGATTTCCTTCATTGAAACAAAGCTCCTAAGTGACATACAAAGGGATCACCATACCCCTTCCATGTTTCCAGGTCATGTTGCCCCAGGCTCCACCCCCTCTCTCTGCTATAACAACTTGCCCCTTGCTCAGCCTCTTGTCTTTGCCATGTTCCCTCCAGCCATTGGTTCTGCACACATGGAGTTCCTTCTGCCTAGAATGCTCTTCCCTTCCTTCCTCATTTAGTTAAACCTATTCCTACTCTTTCTGATCTTAGCTCAGAGATTCCTTTGCCCATTGCCTTAACAAGGTCTCATCCCACGTTACAAATCCTCTTATTTCCATGCTCCTCTCTTTTTGTCGCATTTGTAGTTGCAATTTTATATCAAATCACACGATCATTTCATTGATTTCCATTTTCCCTATCAAAATATAATCTCTGCTAAAGCAAGACCTTTATCTAAATGTACTCACCACTGAATCTTTAGCACACTATCTGGCATGCAATAGGTGTTCTGTGAAAATTTCTTGATTGAGAACACAATGAAATTCCTTGAAATTTTTCAAGGTAAAAACGTCGCAAGGTCTTGTTTGCAGGGCAGAAATAGAGACACAGATGTAGGGAACAAATGTAAGGACACCAAGGGGGGAAAGTGGCAGGGGGAGGTGGTGGTAGTGGGATGAATTGGGAGATTGGGATTGATATATATACACTAATGTGTATAAAATGGATAACTAATAAGAACCTGCTGTATAAAAAAATAAGTAAAATTAAATGTTTTTAAAAAAGACATTACAAGGTCTTTAACACTAGTATTTCTTACAAGACACACAATGCCATGTATTCGTCCAAAACATAGGTATAACTAGCGAGATTTTCCATAGAGTAAAATGATTCTTCATGTCTATTCTTTAGTCTTGCCTTCTTTCCTTGACTTTACTTGTGATCCAACCATAGGAGCTTTGATGATAAATGTGAATGGAATCTCTTAATCAGAATTTGCTTTCAGATAATACATTGAGAAATAATGCAATTTCTTTCCTTTAATATCATTTTCTTACTGTTCATTAGTATTCATATGGATATTGTATTCTAATGCCAGATAATCTGCTATGTCTCTCCCTTTTTAATATATCTCTGTTTTCTATTATTTTATTACTATGGATATTAGAAAATATTGTACTTCTTATAATATAAGGGAATAGTAACTCTGAAAGTTCTTATAATTTCATAGAAATAACCATGGAAAATTGATCCTGATGGCAAGATAATTGAAACCTACAAATATTATCTGTTTTGTAGGTAACATTATTTTAAAGTGTTGGATGAGTCATAGGAATGCAAGATGATTTGAATCTTTAGAAGAATGCTAATTTAAAAGAGCAAGGAGCCCTCTAAGACATCACCACTACAAGAGAGGAAACCAGGATTTTATAAAGGACTTACAATGGTCCCTAACAAAGGCGTCCCCAGCTCTCAGGTCATATTCATGCAGCGGAATCAGCTCAGGCAGTGGCCCTGCCAACACTGTAAAAGGGGATTGGTGAAAGGTGACCAGAGTAGGTTTTTCTGCTAACTAGTGAGGGCCTCAATGAACTATCAGGCTTTTAAAGTAAAAAATATTTAAAAGATTATCATGTATAAACACATTATTTTATACATGGGGAAAACCAAAATTAAGAGGGGACAAGTCACTTGTCTAGGGTCACATACCCAGTTGATGGCACAGCCAGGAGTGAAACCCCAAACTCTCAGCGCATGGCTATTTCCTCTACATTATGCTGCCCGATCACATTAGTTCTTTCAGTCTCCCGGAAAGCAAATCTCGGCAATAAACCTCAGGTCCAGACCACTTCAATAATTGAAGAACCCACAAACATTTTTACAATAACAATAACATGGGCCAGGTCTTATTAGCCAGCAAAAATTAATATGAACAAGTAACCACTACCCTCTGTGCCCTTGGCATTCTTTAAATTTCTCAAATAAACAGAAGAAACACAAACAAAACATTTTTTTCCCTCAAACATAATGTTCTTGTGCCACTAGATCTCTTTCCTGAGTTAAAAATGCCAATGCAGACTTTAGGTAACCCTTTCCATTTATAAATTTCTGGCAATATCTTTGCAGAAATGGACACTGATACAGAAATTCATAGTATAATGCTACATCAGTGGTATGTTCATAAACCAGCTCTCAAAAAACAAAACTACATAGAATTTTAAAAGCCCTCATTTATAGGTCTTGCTGATTCCTGTGATATAAATACTCCCACCATGGCCGATTTCAAGATACTGAGTATGTAACAAATCACTCAAGAATTCCTGAATATTTAACCATTGGCTCTGGTGCCTCAGTCAGAGGCAGCTGCAGTACACCACTGGTACTACAGGAAACCTAGAAATAATCAAACCCAGCCCACTCTTTTATACGAGGAGACGGAGGCTCAAAGACAGTAAATGATTTGCCACAAGATCACACGGTGGCCAAGCAGGTTATAATACACCACCTCAAATACCTTCACATATTTAGTGAGACTTTCTGCGTTAGAAATAGTCAGTGGACTTTGTATTAATGTAGAGATATGTGGATGAAAAAGGTCAACTGCTACATCAGTAAACAAAGGAGGTTGCGGACACCAAGCCATCAGCCACTGAAGCCACCCTGTGCATTCTGAGGAGATTCAGGATGAAGAAAAGCAGGATACTGGCCCTAGATAGTTAAGGTACATCTCCAAGGGATGATTTCAATGAGTCCAGACTCTTGAATCTGCCCATATACAGAAAAACACTAAATTCGTTAACTTGAGATGCCTGGTTTTCCTTAATTAACAGTAATCTTTTGATTTTCTGACTACCTGGTCTTTGTTGCAAAAACTTCTGTATCTCCTGGTTCCTCCTTTACCTCTTCAGAGCTGTCCCTCAGAGCTGGCTGAGAAGCTGCCTCCCAGACTTAAGCCCTCAGCAAGTCTGCCCCCCAGACTTAAGCCCTCAGCAAGTCTGCCCAATAAAACATAATTCTCACTTTTAAGTTGTGCCTTTTTTTTTTTTAAAGAAGTATTTCTCAAAAAACCAGCAGCATCATGACAACACCAGGGAACCTGCTGAAATTTACACTCTCCGGCTCCAGCCCAGACCTAGTGAAATCACAATCTCAGGGGCCCAGAAATCTGTGTTTCAACAAGCTCAACAAGTGGGAAAGAATCTTCCCTTAAAACCCACCAATATTTTTTATGAATAAGATTCACACACAAAGATAATGGCTGGCCTTCTTTTTCACATCAGTATCCATTACAGGAGATTATTCATCTGAAGCTTCTAATATAAAGTCCGTCATCTTTCACATTTTCAAAGCCCTTATTTATCAAAATAGTTTAGAATTTTCTAACACTAGCAAAAAAATTAAAAAATGTTGAGTGATTTACCTTCCAGTTCTCAACCTAAACATTTTATTGACCAAAACCTAACATATTTGTATATCTTATCCCTAGCACCTTTCTTTCTTTTCTTTAACTGCTTTCAAATAAATATTTCTTTTTCAATGTTCTGTCTTACCTCTTTCACAAATCAAGGCAGTTGATAGAGCAGGGTGCCCCTACCCTAGTCTACATACTGCCTTGTCAACTGATTATATAGTTATGTATTTGTGTTTTGTGTAATCTGCCACTTCCTGTTGTTTTGATATTTGTTCCCAATCTTCAAAACCAGAACAAAGGCAAATAAATACTATCTGCCTTGTTTTCCTCTTCCAAAATTTTAGAGGTTGGAAAATTTACAAAATAAATATCCTCTCAACCTTCTTATAAAAGCATTGCAAAACAGCAAAAGAAAAACTGAGTAATAGTTTCCCCCAACTTAAAAATACCCAGCTAACGCACAGTCAAGTGACAAATAGCTGCACTGATATTACTTTGAAAATAATCAGACAGGGGCTTCCCTGGTGGCACAGTGGTTGAGAGTCCGCCTGCCAATGCAGGGGACACGGGTTCGTGCCCCAGTCCGGGAAAATCCCACATGCCGTGGAGGGGCTAGGCCCGTGAGCCACGGCCGCTGAGCCTGCGCGTCCGGAGCCTGTGCTCCGCAACGGGAGAGGCCGCAACAGTGAGAGGCCCGCGTATCAAAAAAAAAGAAAATAATCAGACAGCAATCTAAAAATCCAGGCCTATGTTTCTTAATTTGTTATCCACTATTCATTTAATTTGGAGGGTAAACTTAAATATGTTTAATTGATTTGCACAGAAATAAGAGAGTTAATAACATAAGTGTTGGTAGATAGTAGATGAAAGAAAACATTTTGGAAGGGCATTTAGTCACTACCATATTTCCTGGGAAATATAAAACTAGGTGAGTGCGGTTCTTGGCTTTGGTGGGAATAGCTTCACTGGACTTGGAAATAGATGTTTTCAAGGAAACAAAAGGATTAGCCTTCGAATTTTCCAATTACCTGGTCCCAGCTGAACTTACATTTACTAAGCAAGAACTGACAAGAAGAGCTTTGCAACACAGCAGGTGACCATTCTGAAATCTACCACTTCTGAGTTTTTGCGATCCCCATCACTAATACCTCTCCAAAAAAAGAGCACAGTTTCTTTCATGAGATTCATCATTGATTCCACCAACCACAGGTGTGAGAACCTACCAGCCACAAGGTGTGAGAACCCACTGGCCACAAGGTATGAGAACCCACCAACCACAAGGTGTGAGAACCCACCAGCCACAAGGTGTGGGAACCCACCAACCACAAGGTGTGAGTACCCACCAACCACAAGGTGTGAGAACCCACCAACCACAAGGTGTGAGAACCCACCAACCACAAGGTGTGAGAACCCACCAATCACAAGGTGTGAGAACCCACTGGCCACAAGGTATGAGAACCCACCAACCATAAGGTATGAGAACCCACCAGCCACAAGGTGTGAGGACCCAACTCCATGATTGCTCCTCATCTTCTTGGTCAATACATGCACATCAGCCAGCAACCCTATGTCTCTCTATTCAAGAACCTTCTCTTTCAAAGCAAAAGGCAAACAAACTCCATTCCCAAAATAAGCTGGACTCAGATCTTAAATTTAAGCCCCGTTTCTACAGCAAGAGTCTTCCTCACTGGGTACATTGGGTGCAAAACCCAACCCCACATGGACGAGCCCATGTGGGCAAGGATGAGGTTGGAAATGGCGCAGAGGGCGGGGGGCACTTACGGTTGGCACAGCTTGATTAGGTCCTGGTCAGTGGTGCCTGGCGGGAGGCCTCGAATGTACAGGTTGGTTTTACTCAACTGTTCCCCGCTGCTGTTGCTGCTGCTGTGGTTGCTGCTGCTGTTTGTGCTGGGGCTGGGAGGAGCCATGGGGTGGGGAGCTGGTGCATAGGACTGCTGGAAACAGAAAAGGCTGTTACTGGAAAAACAAAGCCAGCAACCTATTCCCAGGCCAGCAGAGCAACTCGAAAGCAATGCAAGCTTCTCAGCCTCTCCAATCCATGCATGCACACTCGTGTTCATGTCCCTACTCTGGGGTACTTCTGAGAACATCACTTGCTCTCCCCCCATCTGGCCTTGCATTTGGATCAGCCTAGCACAGTTCTCTCCTGGGTGCACCGAAGCTCTGGCCCAGCTCACCTGTGGCAGCCAAGCATCTTTGCCTTGCCTCTACTCCGTCTTCCCTCCTTTTCTCCAAAGAAACTTCCTCATATTGCTTTCCTCACCATTACTCTCCAGTGTGATCACTCTATAAATAGCAATGCTACGAATTAACCAATGAGTGAATGACTCCATCTTATCTCGTTCTCCCATTCCCAAATCTGCTCCTTTATGGTGAATGCCCTTTATTTGCAAACTGAGCTACTATTCTCTCCTCTTTGAATCACTCTGATTGAAAGTCTCAGCTGAGGCACTACTGATATACTGGGCAGGATAATTCTTTGTCGCCGGGACTGTTCTGTTCATTGTAGGCTGGTGGCAGCATCCTTGGCCTATACCCACCAGATTCTAGTAGCACCCATCCCCCAGTTGTGGGACCAAAAATGTGTTCACACACTGCCAAGTGTCCCCTAGGGTGGGGAACTCTCTCCCAGTAAAGAACCATTGGTCTAACCTGTCACACTGTGTTATTACAAAATGTAAATGATAAGATGACCCCCAGTGACTTGGAGTATGCAATGTGAGGATCTTTATAATTATACATGCCAGAATTAGGAGGTATATTACACTTTATCCTTTATTTCCTTTTCATACAGGCATATCTTCAAAAGTTCTAAAATTACACTGACTGTCTGGGTTTGAGTCCGTGATGTGTTTATTATTGGCTGTGTGATCTTTGGGGTGCCTGAACCTCTCTGAGATGCAGCATTCTCATTAATATGAGTAGGATAAAATTAGTACTCCCCTACATCATAGGGTCTTTACAAAAACTCAATGAGTTAACGCAAACAAAATGGTTCCTGGACATAGTAAGTGCACAATAAGAGTTAGCAATAACAAAAACACAAGAAATAATGATGATAATGGGAATTCCCTGGTGGTCCAGTGGTTAAGACTCCACACTTCCACTGCAGGGGGCGTGGGTTCAATCCCTGGTTGGGGAACTAGGATCCTGCATACCATGTGGCACGGCCAATAAATAATAATAATGATGATAATATTTGTGATTCATATTTGTCTGGCAAGTGATATTAGTCTTTAAATCTATCCCAGGTTTTCTCAACTATAATCTAGAATGTTACGTAAATACACAGTGAATGCATCAATCATGATTCCAGGGGGCACACTTTGGCTGAGTTCTAACCTGAAGATTCATTAGCTGTTTTATCAGGGGTAGGAGGTGAGTACTTATCCAACAGCAAGTGGATGCTTCGTAAATACTCAAGCTACATCCCACACAATAAAAACTGAGTGATCACAGCAGTTAGCTCGTAAAGACAGGAGGCTGTGTCCGGTTTTGTTTCTTGCTACAATAATCCATTTTATACCATCCAGGATTTCAGATTTGCCCCAGTCCATATTCCCAATTGGCTATAATACAAGGCCTCTTGGATGCAACATGTGAAAATGTAACTCATTCCCTCTGGTCTTTTCTCTCCCACTCCCCACACAGCCACCCACCCATCACAAAGACCCATTGCTTTCCATCTTGCTGTCATTCTTGCAGCCTCCATGCTAGAAACCTTGGTGTTAGCTGCATTCAACCACTTATTCAGTATTACTTAATCTATGACCAACATTTTTAACGTACAATTTGAAAATGAATTACACGGGAGAATACCTTCCATTCTCAATACTTGAATAAAATAACGGGTATTCATTGCCTTTTGGAATGTCATATCTGCATAAAGCTGAATAAAGTTTCTTGGCTGAGATTTAAAAAGTATTCTTTCTTGACCTATGAATTCTACTTCGCTCCTCCAATGCCCCAGAACACTTAAGCTCTACCTCTTTACAGGTCCTGCACTTAGTAGGTGTTCAATACGGCCTTGCCGAAGCGGTGTCCTGGTCTGTGTATCTCACAACAGAACAGATGGGATTTATCTTTGACTTCCCTCCTGTGCAGTTATTCTTTTAAATTTCCCAGGGCTTTTTTCAAGCTGTTTCTTACCACTTTCACCTCCCCTCTCTCCAAATTCTTTGAATTCCATTCTGTACTCAGGCTTCTTTTAAAATGAGGCTTTGTTTAAAGCAGTTTTCCCCACTGCATAGCCTTTAAAACCACTAGGGAGCCTGAAAAATGCATCTAGCTTTATGTGTCACAGATCAGATGGACCAGTTCAGACCGAATGAGCCCTTGACTGATCAAATAAGAAAACACCAACTACAGGATGATCAATCTGTGTTGACTTAATTCTTTTCTTGCCCCAGGGGTCTTTGCAAGCATTTCCATAACCGGACACCATTTAGTAAATTACATGGTGCCTAAAACAATAAATGTGCCCTCCAAAGGGCCCAGTGGGAAAAATTAAAACAAAACGGTCAAAGCGAATGGAAGCTAGGATGAGTATGGGGAACTTGTATGCATGGAAATGAGGTATATAATTTAAAAATAGTAGTGGAAGCACCAGATTCTTGTAGAGAAGGATGTATTTCAAAAGCCCTTTGAAAAATACATACAGTGAAAAGTGGTTTTCTATGCCCTATTCTTGTTTGTGAGTTCTAGAAATTCTACTGAAAGATGTAGACTTTCTCAGTCTTATTGAACCAATCACTTCACAGGTTTTAAGAGTCAGTGCCAACACTCTTGCTAATCCTTAATGTTTTCATTTATCTGTTGATGATACACTGAACGATTCAGGTAGCATTCTACATTGTAAATCATTCTTTTGTTTTAAGAATTATAAATTCCTTCCTTTTTACTCATTTTCAAAATACACATTCTTTAATCAACAAAACGTTGGCAGAAGGTTCCTAGAATGTCTGACAAATGCATAGGCTTGAATTAATACGTGAAAAGCAAAAGCAGTTTTGCATACTCTGGCTGCCAAAGACAAATGACTGAACTATGGCATCTCAAAAAAAAAAAAAAGGAGCGACGATAACCTTTAGGGGTCAGTGGGTCACAGCAGCCACTTTCCTGATTAAAAGTGGCTCTGATTCCTTTCTCAATTCTTTGTTTTTAGATGGATTTGTGATTTTATCATTGATTAACGTTTAAATCATTTTGAGGTACTAAGAAAGACATTTTAAAATGTTAGTTAAAACTATTATTTCCCTCAGATAACATTGGCTTTGCTATATTGATCAAAGTCACACTTTATAAATCCTATTTAGGAAAGGTGAGGACTTAAGAGTCTGGGGATACAGAACATTGTAATGCTGAACTGTACCAGGGCAGGGCATTGCCACGAATTTGCAGTGTCAGCTTGTTAAAACCAGTAGGAACAGCAGACTTTCAGAAGAGGGTCTTCAGATGGTACTGGATTGAGGAGGGGGATAGAGGGCTTGTCTTGAAGCTGCATATGCTTGGCAAGTATGCAGATTTTTCTTAGGTGTTTATTCATGGTGGCAATGCTGGGAGGGTCTGTTAGGGATTCTTACATGGGGGCTAAAGCCCTCTTAGCCACACGTCGGGGCTGCTAAAATCAGCCAATCCGTACCAGCGTCCTCTTTAGGAAATTAAATAAAATGACTTAGCATCCATTTTGGAAGATGCTATATTTAAAATAACTATTCAAATAATTAGAGGTAACATTTGCCATCTACTTGCTAAGCATGTTATATGTTATCTTCACAACAGCCCGATGAGGCAAATCATTTTCTTCTGGGTTTACAAATGAGAAAACTGAGGCACAGAAAGGGCAAATGACTTTCTCAAGGTCGTGCAGCTGGAGCTCCAGTTTGAACCTAGGGAATCTGACCCCAGAAGCCACACAGCCCCACACAACACTTAATACATAACCTCTCCTCTTCATGATATGGGCACCAATAAACACAAAAGGCTTCCTTGCAATGAACTCTGCAGGATGACACCCTTCCGGGAGCTCTGGCCCATCCAAGTGTAAAGGGGGAGGAAAAGAATGAAGATGATAAACAGCATACAGTCACAAGGAAGGTTAACAAGCCCTTTCCCTCTATCAGAATTTAAATGAAGTCCATCTTAAATTTAATTTCAAAGGGGAAGTCACCATCAGAAGCGAGTGTGTTATGAGTTTTTCAAATAATGTCAAACAAGGGGGTTCATTTGTCAAGATTCATGGTTTGTTATTTAATAACAGAAAAATGAAGTGGCTTGTAGATCATCCTAAGCAGCTGATTCATTTAGTGTGCTTTGTTAATATGCCTCATTTTTCAAGTTTGAAAAGTGAATCAACCAGGTCCTCCTACATTCTTGGAAAATGTGTGGTTTGGAGGGCGGCCCATTTGTGTTTTTAATCCTTAGGTACTTTGGAGATAAACTGGAGAGGGATGTGAGTTGTGTTTTTGTTTGTTTGTTTTCCTGTTTATTTTTTAAACAGAAAGCATTTGGTACATCAAGTAAATGTTCACACATCAATAAAATAAAACATTAAAAATCGTCTTTTATACAATGTCAGGTTACCTTGGATGAACACCTGTCTGAAGGACGTGTTGTTATGCACAGATATTAACCAGGTCCTTTTAAACCAGGGACCCCCTCCTCGGCCCTGCTGACATTTTGGACAGGATAGTTCTTTGTTGTGGAGGGCTGTCTTGTGTAGGATATTTAACAGTACCCCTGTCTTCTACCACTAGATGCCAGTTGTGCTACGCTCCCCTCAAGCTGTGACAACCCAAAATGTCCCAGATATTGTCAAATGGGCCGTGGGGTTATGACATCGTCCCTGGTTGGGAGCCACTGCTTTATAGAGATCCATCCCCTCTCCTTGAAAGGCCAATACAGTCCCCAGTGTGGAATAATGACAATGACTCAACGGCCTAAAACTATTCATTGAAACACCCCTCACCTAACCAAAGTTCAACTTCTTACGCCAGTACCTTCACCCTTTGTAAATAACCCTCTGCCACATTTCCTTTGCAGCAGACTAGGTCTGAAACATACTTCTCCCTGTGATTGAAAACATAACTCTTTTACAAAGAGAATTTTAAATATTTTCTGCATGCAATTCCTCTTGTCTGGGAATCACAAGGCCTTGATGCCAAACTGCAGTCAATTCTCTTCCCAGCGTCTGGTTGCTGGCAGGATCCTGAAGCAGTTGGTCTGGTGGTTTTGGGTAGCCTTGGACTCCATCATGCAGCAGTCTGCTCTGCTGATGGTCTCCCCAATTTGTTTTTATTCATCTCCAGTGCAAGAGAATTTGTACTCTTTTATCCACTCAAGGGTAAAGCCCTGGATAAAGTCTCCCGTGAGACTGACATGGCAACTCTTTTACTCTCCAGAAATGAATACAGACCACATTCCTGTCTTGCATCATACATTATTTAGCCTGCACGTACGCATGCAATCCTTTGCTCGGTGGATGCTGCTGTGGATGTGACAGGAATCATGGCAATCACTGTAGTGTCTGTAACAGCCTCAAATGAGGGTGAAGAAGAATATTGTCCATGCAAGCAATAAGAAATGCGGCTAAATTAATATCTAAGGCAAGCCACGTGACTGTAGCCAGAGTTTCATGAACCACATACAGGATGGCTTTGCAATTTTATGCTAGGCAATTGCCTCTCCATTCTGGAGACTATGACTGTAGAAAACAATCGTTTCAGTTATACCTTTTATAACAGAGTTTGGCAAAAACCTGCCCCACTTCACTTTGCCTATCTGGAGCTCAGATATGGAAATGAGTACTAAAGGACAAAATTCCCCACAAAAGGCATTCATTTGCACATTCTGGCCACGGCCCTACGTAATAGCTGCTGTCAACAATGGTAACAGGATGCGTAAGAGCTCCAGATTGCCCGCTCAGAATCCACACCACCACTAACTAGTCATGAGTAAAGGACGGATTATGATGATCTTACCTCAGAGGTCAGTTGTGAGGCCTTACTTTATAAATTGCACGTAAAAGATTTAACACAGTGCCTGGCACAGAGTCAACACTAAACAAATTATTTTTTGTTCTTAACATTTGCATCATCATCACGAGGCAGATCCTTAAAATGAACACGGATTTCTCAGTCCCAGTTGGAGAAATTTACCTTTAAGCGGGAGCTACAAGAGTCAATCTTTTTTTTTAGGTATGGCAGCCACTATTCTTGAGATGAAACTATGTCATTAGAACTGGGGTTTGCCGTTTTTATCAAGAACCGAAAAGCACTAAGCACTGATGAAACAATCACTGTGGATGGACTAGATGATGAATTTCAAGGTATTTACACATCACTACTACTACTGAGGTTTGATTAAAATTCTGTTAGGATGAGATTCACTTTTGCACTAAATATTAGTATTTGAAAACCCCAGCAGTTGCATCATCACACATTGCTCTGTGCTATTTACAAATAGGCTTAATCTGAAGTCACTGAACTCCATTCAGAGGTTTCAATATTAAATGACATTTTAAAATTCATGGTACTTGGAAACACA
The DNA here is from genome assembly GCF_003031525.2 of Neophocaena asiaeorientalis asiaeorientalis. Taxonomy (NCBI): domain Eukaryota; kingdom Metazoa; phylum Chordata; class Mammalia; order Artiodactyla; family Phocoenidae; genus Neophocaena; species Neophocaena asiaeorientalis. The sequence goes on along the minus strand of NW_020173111.1, from coordinate 2,956,458 downwards.
AGTAAAATAGTTATTGTTCATTTCAAGCAGCTATAACCCAGTTTCATTAATAAATTTACAAGCTTGAGAGGAGTGACTACTATAAATGATGGAATGAATTTTTATAAAGATTGCTCAATTCTCCAAATGTCAATGACATCTGGTCTCTGCCCCAACCCTTCTTTTAATGTGGTCAACTCTTGATCTTTTTAAGGAAAAATAAACAAAATTCAGACAGACTTTGAAATTTGAGGTGCTTACTTAGTTTAAAAAGTCAAGTCTACACTTTGCAAATAACCTAAACAGCTCACGATTCCTAGATTGATAATGATTGGTTCCTCCTGCAAAAATTGAGCCATGACTGGTTCCCCAGGTGGAGATTACAAAGTCCACTACAGTATAACGATAATTGTTAGAATTCCCCAGAAATCCTGAGAGCAACTAATCCCTGTATGGTACCTCTGTTCTGTCTAGGGAATACTTCAGAGATAAACTCAAATGTCTGCTTTCATGATGGGCTAGGATCACTGGGAGAAGAGTGAAAATCCAAAACAGGTCCCCATCAGCTATTGATGGAGACCTCCAGGAGAGCCAGTGGTCAGCACCTTGATTCACAATGCCATCAGAGTAAGGGAGGGACTTGGGGAGAGTCAAACAATTACAGTTGAGTCACATTCTTGTACCTTATATGTTTACTTAAATTTTTAGTTTAGTTCTCCCCCCGTAATCTCTAATTTTGAAGGTTTTCCTCATTTTTTTTACAATATTCTATGTTTCACAGTTTAATACACTGTTTCCCTAAAATCACAATTAGCAATATTGCCAACAATTAACTCTCTAGCTTTCTAATATATGCCTAAATAGAATAGAGACCAATAGATGTAGCTTAAAGAACACCCACCGTAAGTTATGTCAACCTGGTACTTTATTGCAACTCAGTAAACACTTTCAAAGTTTTCAGTCATGGAAACAGATAGAATGAGGCAGCTAATCAGTGATAAAAAGAAAGCAGTTTGTTTCAAACTTTGATTTTGTGTAACAAAAATTGCTATCGATAACAGAAGGCCAATCAGAACATCAAATAATGTAAGGCTTTTTTGACACACCAAATCATTGTGTCCAATTAAATCAGAATTTAGTTTTTCTGAAAGTAGATCTATGATGACTTGGGAGCAATGTAATAACAGCATAAATACCACATAAAATAACATCTACTTTCCTTGTCCAAGCTCCCATCCCACCTTTATAATGTCCCTCCAGCCCACACCTTTATAGTCACATGTGCATGCATCTTTTTCCCTCCACTTGGAATAAGTGGGCTGTATGCCTATGTCTTCCTCCAGGGTGACTCTAAAAATGTACCTTACAACACCATTGGGATACTTTTGAGAACAAAAGAGTAGATATTAATAATTAAACCAGGACACAAGGTATAAATTGAAACCGTCCAAAGCAAATTGGAATATATAGCCACCCTATAATTACTTTCTCTATATGTCCATCTCACATATTCCTCCAGTAAACCTAAAATTCTATCACATGTCATGGACTTTTTTGTTTATTACTTTAGATCTATTTCACTTCTATCTCTTTTTCAGTTTCTACATTCTTAAAATCTATAGAAGGTCACAAAATAATGAAAAAGAATAGCACAGGCTAATGTTTGTTGAGCATATATTTTAGGCCAGGCACAGTTCAAAGAGCTTTATACTCACTGCTTTATTTCATGATATCAGAACTTTTAGAAGTAGGTCCTATTATTATGCCCATCTTGGAGCTGGGAATACTGAGGCTTGGGCAGGTTACAGGGTTTTCCAAGGCTGTTTAGCTACCCTGCAGCACGTCCGGGACCTGAAGCTGGGCGGTCTTCATTCCAGTTAATCCCAGATTTAACCTTAGATATGTGCAGTCCAAGACAGTAGCCACTAGTCACATGTAGCTATTTAAATGTAAAGATAATTAATTCAAATAAAGTGAAAGAAAGAATTCAATCCCTCAGTCATACTAGCCACATTTCCAATGTTCAAGACCACTGGCTACTAAATGCTATGTCGAACAGGCGGGCACAGAACATGGTGATCTTGGCAGGAAGTTCTACTGCACGTGCTGATGGAGATCATTCTGGCAATTCCAAGGCCCTGCCTCCCACAATACCCTACGCATATATAGCACCTCAACACACTGAGCAGAATAATTGTCGCAATGTCTTTGCTGCTCCTCATACATTTTTAAGTGCAGTTGATCTCCTTTCAGTAGAGACCACATTTCAGTTTTTTCTCCCTCCTGAGTGGGTCTAGATTTTGGTGTCTAAAATCTCTCTCTCAACTGATACTTCCCCTGACCCAGAGTAGTCATCATTAAGAGATTTACAGGAAGTCAAATATAATCTGTGGGAAGGACAAGATGTATTTTATCTGTGTTTAACTAATAATCAAGGTTTCATCTGTATTGCAAAAATTGCTAAATACCAAGAAAAGAAAGCAACTGAGGTAAACTACTGGTACAGAATAAATGTCTGTTTTTGGCAGATGAGCTTTATGTCTGAGAAGGAAGCTTTGCATTTTCAATACGACATCATCTACTTCACCTGCACATCCCCCCAAAAGAACACCCCGACCCCATGTTGTCTGTTATTCTACCAACCTTATTTCTCTTTAAACTAGACCAAGGTGAAAAACGAGAATGCTTTCATATAGTGAACTTCCGGGGCAATTCAGCAAATTCATAAAAAATAACCCATATTCCATGACATAAAATAATTGTGTTATTTTATTAGCCAGTTCATTCATATTTTATTGTTGCAGCAAAGTTAAATGGGAACAGAATCAACACTTTGAAAGTCCTAAATCTAAGAAATTTAGACTATAAAACACAATAATTTCCTCAAGAAGACAAAGAGCACAGATCAATTAATTGTGATGGGAATTAATACCTACAAAGTAATTGCTTCATTATAAAAACTGGAAGGAACACTTGTGTATAATTTTCTATGAATATATTTTCAACATTTATGGTATTTTGGGCCGAGATGGTAACTGTAAGAATAGATTAATGCTCAAGTTCAAGAAAAAAAAAAAGATCTGATAATAAAATGAATATTACACATTTATATTGTTATCAAATTTATGATAATTTAGAAATAAGAAACATATGAGATATTTACACATTCAAACTTCTATTTCTCATGATCATAAACCTCTATAAGCGTTCCTTTTCCCAGTATATTTTCAGTCAATCCACCTTGTGCTTTAGAGAGTTTCCGAAACCAAATCCAATTTTTGATGCATGCTCTTTTTTGTATGATTATTGGAGATTTATTTTGCACAGGGATATCCTCCATAATCAACAGAATGAACTACCCCCAATAATAAGACAGTCCTGCTTTTCCTTCTCCAAATTACTCTTGTCCTTTTAAAATAAGTGATTAAGGTTTCAGAGACTGGCAACAAAAGGGTATTTGCCCTTAATTGGGAGACTCTCCAAAGACTCAAGATGAAGAAGGAAGTGTTATTGTCACTGTACAGCCACTAAGACCCTAGATCCTGAAGCCACACCACCCAGGTTTCAATCCTGCTGTACCACTCATTGTCTGTATGACCTTGGGCAAATTACCTAACTGCTTTTGCCTCAGCTTCCCCATCTGAAAATGGGATAATAACTACCTTAGAAGATTGTAAACATTTCAAATGAGTAATTATGTGGAAAGTACTGAGAATAAAACCTGGAACACAGTAAGCCTTCTATAGGGGATAGCTACCATTATTACATCAACCTTAAAGCATTTTTACAATATTCATTGTTATTATAAACAATCATGATCTGTTGAGTAAGACGTGTACTGGTTGGTCTCTTGAATGGTCTAGTGAACTTGGGTTTGCCTGGTTTAAAATCTTCCAATGCAAAGTAAACAATCCACTGATGCTTGCCAAACTGAAATTCTCTCCATTAGAAACTAAGAAATGTCATTCTTCAATGAGAAATTAGGTTCAGTTAGTACTATTTCAGCTACTGATACTAATTGCCTTCAGATAAACTGATGACAAGACCCTCAAAAGAATTTTTAAGATAAACATAAACTTTCACAAGGGAAAGTCATTTTCAGAATATACAAATTTTGAGAAAATATCTACAAATTGTGAAAGTGCTCATTAAAATAAGATCTATCTTATCTCCTGTGGAAAAACGCATATGGGTTAAATAACACACTAACTACTAAATGTCTACCCTCTTACAAGGAATTTTATATACACAAAATAAACTGTACCAATTTCATAGCTTCCAACTCTAAATATAATTAGGTTTTTTAAAATTGTTGCCCTACAAGAAGACTTTGTGGGTAAACAATTGCTTAAACTGCTTATTTCTGTTTAATTATCTCCTTCATTTCTAACAAGTATGCTATGTGCCCTAGGATTGTACACAAATGGGATAGTCATACATATTTACGTTCCGAAGTACTTACTACACATCTCCAATATTCCAGAGAATGATTTTATTTTGTTTTGTTTTCTTTGGTTTGGAGAATCCTATGTGTTACTTGGCAAACAGAGATACGAGCCATTTCTAAAGGATAATCACTAAAAGACATTTTGAAGAGTGACCATTGCTTTTGCTTCTCCAAAAGAAGCCACAGTTCTTGCTCTATTCCGTAGAAGGCAAATTGGCCAGAGTGAGGATCAAAACAGAAAACGAACTCAGAATTAGTACTATGCTGGTATTCCAGGTCTCTAAGGAAAAAACAAAAACAAAACCGAAAAAGCCCTGATGTATATATAGGTTTGCTGATTTTTGTCATATATGCAATTTTATTTGGCTGATTTTAACCTACTAACAGTTCAACAGTTGGCTGACAAAATTTCTGAAAACTTAGCCATCAACTTTCATAAATGGTACCAGCCAGTGCCAGGGCCCCACTGCATCACAAACAGATGTGACCACAGATGAAATGCCCAACATCCTAGAAGACATAAACAAAGGAAAGGGTTTATATGCATACAAAGAAGGAAGTAGAATATCCTGGGAAGACAGAATAACAATTTCTTGGTGGTTTTGTCTCAGCTTCTAGGACTAGAGGGCACCCTGAGAGGGTGCGAGGGCAGAATGTGCAGACAGATTTAGTGAATCTCCATGATCTAATGATGTAACAGTACAGGAAACATAAGAATCCCTTGAAGAATGATGGACTCAAAGAAAACCTGCCTCTCATTAGCCAACAGAGAACTCCTTGAAAAGAAAATATTTTTATGTCATCACCCCTTGATGTACAAACACTCGAGACCCACTTAAACTCTTTAAGGGCAGACCATTAACTCCATGAATCTGATCACATCCTGAGCAGAATCAAAACAGAGACAACCAAATGTAAGAAGCTAAACTATGACAACATCTATTGCCAAAGCAAAAAGTATAGTACTAACTATAGTACTAACTATTGCAGTAGTGATAAAAGCTGCCTCCTTGAAATCATAATATCTGTAATTTTATAAGGATTCTGTAATTCAGTAAATGGGTCTAATGAACAGTGTGTAGAGTTAAACATTTTAATAAGCCAGCTTTACATATTAAGTTACGTATGTAACATAAAACACATATGTATCACAGCACCCCTTCTGCTTATAACCAACATCATACAGAACCCAACACTATGGCAGAAAATGGGTAATCAACTTGTTCAAGTTTATAAGACATGGACAGGAAAGCAGCCTAGAATTACCCTTCCTTATAGTTTTGCAAATAAACTATTTCTTTCCTATACGTAGAATTCCTGAAGTTGCTAGCTTTAAAATTTCTGTCCAGAATTTTGACTTGAAGAAGGGGTCTATTTAGAGAAAATTTATATTATACCAAAGAAAGACCAAAGAGTTCTAATTCTCAGATAACCAATACAAATTTAATCTGTGCTACATATGTAAAACAGAACATATGAGAATTCATTGTGTAAGTGCAACAATAATATATAAAAGTAAATATTATTATGAGAAGATACTTTAAAAGATAAAATATAACCAGTGACAATTACTCTTTAAGTGTTAAAGAGACAAAAATAGAGAAACAGTTCAGGCAGGTAAAGTTAGCATAGAGTTCTGAGCACATATATTTGCAGGATAGAAAGTAAATAAAAGATAGGGGGCTTCCCTGGTGGCACAGTGGTTGAGAATCTGCCTGCTGATGCAGGGGACACGGGTTCGAGCCCTGGTCTGGGAGGATCCCACATGCCGTGGAGCAACTGGGCCCGTGAGCCACGGCTACTGAGCCTGCGCGTCTGGAGCCTGTGCTCCACAACAAGAGAGGCCACGATAGTGAGAGGCCCGTGCACTGCGATGAAGAGTGGCCCCCGCTTGCCACAACTAGAGAAAGCCCTCACACAGAAACGAAGACCCAACACAACCAAAAAAAAAAAAAAAAAAAAAAAAAAAGATAGGAAAATTGATATACACCAAAATGTGGTCGATATTTACATCTATTGAAGGATAAGAGAAACAGTACCAATGATAATTCTTATGAGAACATCTATTTCTTTTATTGTAAGTTACATTTCTCATAATAAATTTAAAAAACATATTTTATTACTCAGGTTATTGTTTTAAGTATGGGAATGAATTGAACTGTGAAATGGTCAACTTTTATAACCAGAGTTCTCAAAGACAATAAATGCAATTAATTTGATTGCTTTTTCTAGTGCTTTACAGAAATCAGAGAAAATTACTTTCATAAAAATAGAGATAAAATAAAATGAGAGAAGGTACTTAACCACATGGAATTTTCTCTACCACTGTGGTGACTTTTACTCAAATGAGTTATGGCCATATTTAAGACATTTCTTGGCAAAGGAATATTTTTTAACCAGTAGAACCCAGCATCCTCTGGTGTTGGTTTCTGATTTCAACACAGGAAAGTAAAGATGCCCAAAGTGCAGACTACACCACAGTGGCAGAGCTCCTTCTTAATGCCTAAAGTCCTCCAGTTTAGGCAAACAGAAGAATGACACCTTAATACACCCACCACTAGCCGAGAAGCACTGTTTGGGGTACAGTCTGCTTTCCATGTCCAAGGCTGCCGAACTCTCAGACACGGAGCCCGACTGTACCACCCCATTTCCATTTTATACAAGAGATTTGAGCATCTGTGGATTCTAGTATCTGAGGGAGGCCCTGGAACCAATCCTGGCAGGTAACAAGGGACAACTGTACTACATTATTCTACATTGTTGACTGTCTACTCACCTCAGAGCTGGCTGTGCTATGTGCAAAGACAGGTTTCCTTTTATTTACTTAGATTCCACTAGTCATTAATTTCAATCAGTACTAAGGTGTCTGGCAAGGACAGTTAGTGTCATATGTTAGCAGTTTGAGAATGACAGAAAGACACACCTCTAATCTTGGCCACCAGTTCCTATTGCGGACACACTCTACCATCTTGTGTGAGCACAGAGATAACGACAAAAAGATGCATGTTTTGCATTTGCTTCCTCATGATGAGAAGACTGAAAATGGGGTGACCCGATGTGTTCTATCTACTTTGAGCTACTTATCATCCCTGGCTGGTCAAATAAAGATAAGACTTGTTTATGCATGGAAGAAAATGAAAATTAGGTCTGTAGCTGATACATTACTTCTAGTGACCAAGCAATATCCTCATGTCTTATCCCTACCTAATCTTACAGATTCTTTTTCATAAAAGACACAGAGGGATTGGGAAAATTCAGAAAAATGATCACTGACATTCCAAATTTGTCCATTATATAAACTTCAATTTCAGTGAGTGGTCTTCCTGTGGGCTAGAATACATCTTATATATTCTGTTATAAAATGACTCCATTCTTATTTAGCATTTAGTATTTAATTATATAACATTTGTTTTAACGGAGTAATGATAGGTGGTAGGTAATCTCTCTCCATTCAAGATCATTTGTGTACTTCTGACAATACTTTACTAAATAAACTAGTTATAATTCCTGAAATCCTCTACATGGAATAATGTTACAGGTCGAGATCTTCTTAACTTTGGTTTATATTCTGCAGTTTTGATTCGAACCACTTATCTATGATTTGAACCAGTATTAAAGTTCTGGTTAAATATATTTCTCAAATACTATGTTATGCAGAGAGTGGAACTATTTTTAAACTGCATTGAGATATAGAGTATTAGGGAATAGTAATGTGTTCCACTAATATATAAACCACTAAGACATTCTGTAATTATAAGAATTAGAGGATGAGGATATTATAGAGTAGAGCTAGATGACAGAACGTAAAAAGGATGAACGCACAAAAGTTGAAAGCAATGGATGCTGCTAGTCCCTTCCTGCTGCTATAACAAATTACCATAGGCTGGGTGGCTTATACACAACAGAATTTTATATTTCTCACAGTTTCGAAGGCTGGAGGTTCAAGATCTGAGGCCAGCATGGTTGGGTGAGGACCCTCTCCCAGGTCCCAGATTATCCTGTCTCCTCACAGGGCAAAGGGGCAAAGGGTGTTCTGTGGGGTCTTTATAAGAGCACTAATCCCATTCACCAGGGCTCCACCCTCATGATCTAAGCATCTCCCTAAGGCTCCCCGCATCTTAATACTGTCACATTGGGCATTAGGATTTTAACATATGAATTTGGTGGGGGTAGGGGACACAAACATTCAGATCACAGCAGGTGTTTAATTCCAAAACGGTCTGCATGGTTGGTTGGGCCAGACATTAAGATTATGTACTTCATTATGAAATTAAGATCAACCCCCCAATGCAGGGAGAGATCCAGGTTTTGTAGTACCTAAAACTACAAACGGGGGGCAGGAGGATTCATTAAAAAAAGAATAAAATTTATAAAATTGGTTACAAAAATGAATATTCATTTAGAATGAAGAAATGTTGCAACAAATCAGCAATTTTAAAAAGCTGATAATTTTTTAAAAAAACATAAGCATTGAAAGTGTTGAAATAACAATGTTAACTCCCTGACACACTTCAAAAATAATTCTCCTTTGTTTTTGGTCTGCATACTCTTTCTCTCATCATATGACAGTAATTTCATAATATTTTCCGTAGAGAGAATAAAAAAGTAATTCTGTCTGTCCTCTAGTGGCTGATAGAGAGGAATAGATATTATTTTTATTTTTTTTAGGAATAGATTTTATTTTATTTTATGTTTTATTTTTTATTGGAGTATAGTTGACTTACAATGTTGTATTAGTTTCACGTGTACAGCAAAGTGAATGAGTTATACATATTTTTAATCGATAGTTTAGAATATTTTTTTTCTTCAGCCTCACAACTCATTAATGGTAATGGTTTATAAATGGTTGGGATGACAAATTTGGGGACAAAAAATTGGGAAGACTTTTGCATAGACTTATCTTTTGGCTTCAGATCTTGCAAATAAATCTTTTTCTCCTCCTTCTCATATACTTGCAGTGTTAGGGGCCAGAGGCAACACACCTAACACACTAGGATCTCGTGGCCGTGTATGACTGCCACAATGCCCAGAAGATCACACAGTGGGCAGTTTGAGATTCTTGGAAACCATTCTTACCACAGGACAGCTAGCGTTAACACAAACACGCATGTATCCAGACTAAGTTCATCTCTACCAGCGTCCCCTCAGCGGAATTCCAAAATACCACCACCACTTGGGAAAAGTGAGGATGGGGCAGTTGACGTGGAAAAGGACAGGGTCTTAACCAGCTGTTATCAAAATATCTTTTGCAAATTTTCCAAGCCCATATGACCATGTGAACACACTTCTAGGCAATAGAAGAATGTGGCTTTTGTGGGGCTAAAGTTTATGTGCCCAATTTGGATGGTCATTGGACTTTTTAAGAAGAAGAATACAGAATGAAGATATAAGATTAGATATAGGACTATAGAAAAGGGTGGAGAAGAGGAGGGACCCTAAAGCTTAAATTTCATCAGCTTCTAAGCAAACCTGCTGCCATCTCTTCTCCACCAGCATCCCCAGCCTCCCCTGTACCCCTCCCCATACCAATCAGGGATTTCCACTTTCAGATGTGAATCCTTTGTGGTCGTTTGCACCCATGCTTTCCCACATGCTGTTTTTTCCGCCCACAGCCTGCTTTCAGCCTGCATCCCCTGGTGCCCTTTTCCGGATGCCTGCTGTGCTTCCAGGCATCTCCACGTGTTGCCCCAAATCACGGCAGCGACGTTTCATAACACATTATGTCTTGAATGTTCAACTTTAACTTAGCAGCCATTTTTCACAGATCAACTGTGCTTTGGTGACTTAACATCTGGATACATCTGTTTTTGATCTTCATGGCTCTGTCTCATCCGGGCAACCAAGTCCTGTTTATGCTTCCTTCGCTGTGCCTCTCACATCTGTCTTTTTCCATTCACTCCCTTGCTTCTGCTCTTGTCTGGGAGCACTTCACTTCACATATGGATCAATGTTCCTGTCTCCAAATTGTGTTTCCTGTTCCCAGGCTCCAAGTACTGATACTGTAATCTGTCCTGCACACAACCTTAAGCTTTATCTTCCTAAAACAAAACTTAATTTTCACACTTTATCCAAATGTTAAAAAAAAAAGAAAGAAAATCATGAAATGCTAAAGAGTATCTTCCTTCAACTGATATTCAAGGGCTCTGGACCTTTTAATTTATTTTTTAGAGCTCAGCTTTTTATTGAACGTGTTACTAAAGAGATTTAGTCAAAAAGACCAAAGCCCATGCCACCATCAGACTCATCAGATTCTTGTTTCTTTGCTTCTACTTTCTTATTCTCAGCTGGGGCACCAGTGGCAGAGGGGGCAGGACCTCCTGCTGGGCAGGTCCACCAGCCCCCACATTGCAGATGAGGCTCCTGATGTTGACACTGGCCAAAGCCTTTGCAAACAAGCTTGGCCAGAAAGGTTCAACATTTATACTGGCTGCTTTAATGGGGGCATTGATTTTATCCTCAGTGCCCATCACCTCATCATGGTGGAGGATGAGGGCTGAGTAGATGCAGGCGAGCTCCAAGACGGAGGCCATGGTGTAGGCGAGTGCTAGGTGGGGGCTGCTGGACTCAGTGTTAGTCGCAGGATGAAGCGAGGGCCTCACCCCAAGGACCAAGCACCTTAGCGGCAGCTGAGGAAAGCTGGACCATCTTCACACAGTCTCCATGATCATTAGCATATAAAAAAATTCTTACTTCCAAATGTTCATAAATTTTCCTCTCTTCTGTCTGCAAGTGATTCTCATTTTTTTTTCAAATTTAGAATAATGCAATGCCTTTGCTAAAAAAAGGAAATGATTGCTTTTTGATGCACATCTGAGTACCTATGACTCAATAAAGGATGTCATTTCCAGACTGCCAGTTTCTACGGTTTGCTGGTTTTCCACCAAAAAATCCAACACAACCAGGCACTTATGAGAGCTCCATTGAGTGATATCATCTCAAAGGGCAGAAGCGTATTTGCATATTTCACCTTTACAAAGATATGAGTCATACAGATCTTCTTTAAGCAGGGAGACTGCTCCATTGTGATGGCTCCCATAGAAATGACCTGGGATTGTCCTGCACAGCATTCATCAGGCATGTCCTCATTTTATTCTATTAGGAGAGAAGAGAGAGCAATGCCAGGCTGATCGATGTGCCGGTGAGTCTTACGGCTGTATTTTAGCATGAACTATATTACAGGAGTTAGGCAAACGTAAGAGAATTTACTACTCACAGGGTAATGGCTCACTGCGGTGTAAGGGTGTCCCAAACACGGCCTGCTCTTGCTTTACTTGCTCCCCACTGCTTCACTGAGAGTCTTTTTCCTATTTTGCCTTACTTTTGAAAGCACAGATTCTCTTGCCTTACTGATCTCTTTATACCCTTATCATTTTCCCCTGAGTTATTTGGCGCGATGGCAGCAGTGCGACGCCAAGGCTGATTTAACATCATCCCCCAAGTATGCAGCCCTGAACTCAGAGTCGAATATTTTAAGACTGAAACATGTAACACATCTGTCAGGCAATGATACAAATACAGTCCCCTGTCAGAATGAATGAATGAGGTAATCCAGAGTATGGATAAATTGCAGGGAGATGGAAGATGCTAGAAACTGCGTTTTGCCAAAAAGCATTTCTGAGTAATTAAGTTATTTGAGGGAGAATGATATTCCTTTGTTTGGGGTTCGAACTCATTTTTTTTTAACCAAGAGACCCTGGTGGTAATTCCTAAAGAATGAAAGTGAGGTGAGAAACAGATTCAGCTATACACACATAATGGAAAAAGTGTGTGGTCCTTTTCTGGGCTATCTCATGAGAAGGATATATTTTTTTCTGTAATATTTTGTAAAATTTGCTTAACCAGGTAGTTCCTCTTTACGTGATTACAGTCCCATTTTTGTATGTATTTATTACAAAAACCAGACACGAGGATAAACCCAGAAACCACTAAAAATGCTTCAACATTGATAGAAATGGACCTCATCATAAAACCTGAAAAAATTCTCAACAAAGAGAAAATAATATCCCCAAGTTGGTTGTTTATACTGAAGGTATATAAGCTCCTTCCCACAGGGGAAGGGTGTGAAAGGATAGATATGTCAGATACGTGATTAGAAACAAGAGGACAAGTAAGTCAGGCAGAGAAAGACAAACACCATATGATGCCGCTTACGTGTGGAATCTAAAAAAATGGTACAAGTGAACTTAATTACAAAACAGAAGTAGAGTCACAGATGTAGAAAACAAACTTATGGTTACCGGGGGAAAGGCAGGGTGGATAAATTGGTAGATTGTGACTGACATATACACAGTACAATATATAAAATAGATAACTAACAAGGACCTACTGTATAGCAAAGGGAACTCTAGTCAATACTCTGTAATGACCTATATGAGAAAATAATCTTAAAAAGAGTGGATATATGTATATGTATAACTGAATCACTTTGCTGTACACCTGAAACTAACACAACAGTGTGAATCAACAGTGTGAATCAGTGTGAGGATGGAGTGCAGCCTGTACGGGAAAGGTTAAGTGAAAGGAAGGAGGAGACCAGGAGGACTATGTCCCTGGTTCCTCATTGATCATTCAACTGGGAAGGAAGTCCCCAACTTTACACACGATTGGCTCAGTTATTTATAACTTGGGATGTGTCATTTGAAGCAGCCATTCAGTTCTGTGAATGGTCCATGCACACTCAATTCTCTTCATCTGGAAACAGAGGTGAAAATCTCACACTGAAGATCTAAGATAACAATGACCAGGCAGTGCCATGTGAGTAGAAGTTATCACTAATCTCATTTAACCCTGCACGCACCTAGAATCCTAGTGTCCTGATACCATCTTCAATAATTTCTCAATGTGACTCTTACATACAACTAGAACTATATTTATAAGTATGTGAGTTATTAGATCTTTATTAGAATAGGACTGTACATCATAGTCTAGTATCTTCTCGAGACTATACTGGATTGTTCATTATTTTTCAGCTGCAACTTCAAAGAGGAGAGAAATGATGTCAATGTTCAAACAGGCCACTTATCCTTTTTTGCGCCATCTCACCTAATCGTGGTGTTTGAAAGTTTGGCAAAGTGGAATCTACTGCCTCCAGATCAGTGCTCTTGTTCTATGTGGGATGCCCTCCTCCTGGCTCCCACTGGTAGGAGAAAACCTACATATCCTGACTCAAATTCCACCACCTCTGAGAAACCTGTATCACAGGCAGATTTATCTCCTCCCTGCTTAAGGCTCTATCTAGGGGCACTTTGCCTCCTGCCTCTGCTGGTGATAAATATTCTGTGCAGTATTTCATCCTTTAGTAGCTATCCCTGACTTGGCACACTGGAGAGTTGAGGACAGGGCATGGGGCCCTGACCCTCAACACTTATGTATACACAGTAAGTCCCCTACATACGAACCTTCAATTTGTGGCCTTTCAAAGAGGCGAATGTGCAGCTGGTTCCAGCAAGGAACCAGAACCTGTGCCATCAACGTCAGGCATGAGTGAAATTGCAGCTTGCCCTCCATTTCCTATAGCTGATGATCCTTCAGCTCTACCATCTCTCATCTCCTCTCCCTCCTCCAGTCAGTAACTCTTCTTGCCTGTTCACTCAGTGCCAGGCCCTGTATGCCAGCTGTTGTACTATACTACTGTGCTTTTCAAGGTACTATACTGTAAGATTAAAAATGTTTTATTTTTTGTTTGTTTTTTATGTATTATTTGTGTGAACTTAAACAGCTGATTGTATTAGTTGGGTACCTAGGCTAACTTTCTTGGACTTATGAACCAATTGGACTTAATGCGCTCTCTGAACAGAACTCGTTCGTGTGTAGGAGACTTACTGTACTGAGGACCAGTCTTTCAGTTGGTACTTAATCATTTGCTAGATGTTGAATTTTACCATAAAAATCTTGTCAATAGTGATTGTTCTTGGTAGATCCAGGGATAATCCAGAAACCTAAACCCCAATTATATTCTTAGTTTTATGAGATAAATGTATGCTGTGCTATATGGTTGTGAAAACATGGCATCTTGAGGAGAGGCTGTGCCTGCCTTTCTACTGATGGGGGCCTGTGTGAAGAACAGAAAAAAGGAGATATGGAAAATAGATCTCCTCCTTTCTTCTTCTTCTGCAGCCCTCTGCCAAACACCTGCTAGCCTGCTGCTTATAGATAGAGTTATAGCAGCTGGGCTAAGCCAAGAGAAGTTATGGAAATATATTTACTCATCACTGGCCAAGAATACGCTCATCTTTTCAAACATAGGACAGTCACACATGTCTGTCAAAACTTTGAGGGAAGTGAACTCCATATTGTAGATCTCACTATGTATGTATCAACTAAAATTTGCCTGTTACAAAAATACAGAGATAGAGAGAGCTCATAAGATCTTTGTAAATATCAATACATGTAAATAAACATCTGTTCCATTATAAACTGAACTTGTGTATACTTGAATTAAAAATTCATTTGCCTATCAACATTGAGACATAATTTTTAAATTTTGATTTTAATAAAGATATTGAAATAATTGTTACAATGTATTTTTCCAACTAGTTTGGTAAATAACTTCTTTCTTCATATCACATCCTCTGATGGCTATGGGACATGAACATAACTTTCTTTCTGCTTCATATCAGATTTGCGCGTGTGTTTAAAACAATAAAAAGTCCATTCAGTGGCTATTTGAGAGTGATGATGTAAAAGATCCATTCTTTGCTGGAAAAGAAATATATTTGTCACAAATAGCCACCAACTTCAGTGGAGAAAATTATTTGCACACTGAACAGGGAAACTGCCAAAGCGAAGAACAGAGCATCTGCTGTGGACAAGGGTATAATTATCTTGCTCATCCAAACACTGTTGGGCGTAAAAGTTTTACTCTCTCTCTGGCAAGATGCTCTGCTCAGACTTTTTTTTTTCCTGCTTAGACTTTTAACACAACATTATTAGCAAATAATAACTAGTTTGGTAGTCCTGTCAATAACAACAGTCCATTTTTTGGACCATTTCCTGAAAAAATGGAAAGCAGACTCTAAATCTGATGAAATTAACCATTTAGGTGTCAAAATGACCAAAAGCATCAGTCCTGTCCAATCGTAAACCTTTCATATACCTGCATACATCGTTTGACATAGAATTGTGAATTTTTCAAAAAGGGGAAACATTTTATCTTTCTGGTTCTAGATTATAATTTACTGTACATTTCTATGAACTATTTTCTGATCCTTAATGTTTTCTTTCCCAGCTTGGTGAGGCCAACATTACTTTTATGCCACTCTACCTTTATTTAGAAAGAAACATGAGTGGACCATTCTGGTAGACCAGATGGATAAAAGAAGTTTGTTTATAATGAACAGATACCAATGATCATAGTTATCGGTGCTTTTCTGAATCTGCTGTTGCCAATTCTAACATTTCTCTTGGGATTTCAAACTTGAGATGGGCAAGAGACTTGAGTATGCTCA
This sequence comes from Neophocaena asiaeorientalis asiaeorientalis, assembly GCF_003031525.2. NCBI lineage: Eukaryota > Metazoa > Chordata > Mammalia > Artiodactyla > Phocoenidae > Neophocaena > Neophocaena asiaeorientalis. The sequence goes on along the minus strand of NW_020173111.1, from coordinate 2,940,585 downwards.
TAAAACCATTGGAACAAGGGGGTTAGACTTCCCTTTCCAATTGCGTACTTGTAATTGTTGTCTTTTTAAAAAAGAAGAAAGAGGGGATAGGAATCATGAGGCCATTTCTAATCAATGCCTTTAATAGGCAGGCCTGTTGAAATAACGTCATGCCACTGTTTTCCCCCAAAACTTCCAACCTCTATCAGCAACAGCTGACAAGTTCCAGTTAATTTGAAATTGTGTGTTCTCTCCTGTGAAGAGCAGACCACACACACAGTATTGGAAAATACCCAGTAATACCATGATTTCCCAAACAGAGGGCTCATCATGTTCCTTCTTCTATGCATAAAATAATAATGTGTCCTTTTTTATTTAGAATAGAAAACTTTCCCATCCATTTAAATTTTATTCTTTAGTAGCAGGGGGAAGAGGAAATCAAATATTGAAGTCTATAAAAATAAAGTAGAAGTGACAATTTCCTCCAAGGTTGGTGATTCCAGACACTGGCACAAATTCATCCAACTGGGTGTCTCAAGAACATATTCCCACATGAGGATCCAAAAGGGAAAGTGTCACAGAACTGACAGATGGGCTTCCCTTGCCTAGATTAGCCTAATGGAGCTTTTAGGCAATTTGCATACTAGCTGTCAGTGACAAGGTGTGTGTCAAGGACTTGAGAATGGCCAAGAGAAGCCTCATGGAAGACATGGCTGCATGACTGATGTGTGTGCATGCTGATGGGCAAAATTTGTTAGGAGGCTGCCAGTTTAATGGAAGCACTTTTTTTTTTCCTTTCTGAGTTACTGGCTGCAGCAGTTCACTATAGGGTCAAGGCCAGAATAATCTTCATCCCAAATAAAAGACACACTGAAGTCTCATTCTTTCTTTTGGTAAATCACACCCAAAGTTGTGTTCTCATGCCTTCACTTTTTTTTATTACATATGCATTGGAAATATTTTTTCTAGTCTTATGGTTGAATATTTAAATGTTGAAATATTGACAGCAGCCTGGTTTATCAAATCTCACTATCTGAAATAAAGAAACAGTGGCTAACAAATTGGAAAAACTACAAGAAGTAAATAAATTTGTAGAAACATACAAGCTGCTAAGACTGAATCAAGAAGAAACAGACAATTTGAATAGATCAATCACTAGTAGTGAAATTGAATTTGAAATTGAATCCAAGCAAACAAAGGTCCAGTACTGGATGGATTCACAAGGGAATTCTACCAAACATATAAAGAAGAGCTAATACCCACACTTCTCAAACTGCTTTTAAAAAACTGAAGATGACAGAACACTCCCAAATTCATTCTACAAGGCCACCATTACCATGATACCAAACCCAGACAAAGACTACAAAAAAACAAAATTACAGGCCAATATCTTTAATTTTGTATAGATGCAAAAATCCTCAACAAAATATTAGCAAATCAAATCCAACAACATATAAAAAGGATCATACACCATGATCAAGTTGGAATTATTCCAGGAATGCAAGGATAGTTCAATATTCTCAAATCAATCATGAGATACAACACATTAACAAAAGGAAGGATAAAAATCACATGATCATCTCAAAAGATCCAGAAAAAGCACTGGACAAAATTCAATATCCATTCATGATTAAAAAAAACTCTCATCATACTGAATATAGAGAGAACTTATCTCAGTATAACAAAAGCCATTTATGAAAAAACCCACAGCTAATATCATACTCCATGGTGAAAAGCTGAAATTCTTTCCTCTAAATTCAGGAAAAAGACAAGGATGACCACTCTTGCCACTTTTACTTAACATAGTATTGGAAGTCCTAGCCACAGCAATCAGACAGGAAAAATAAATAAAAGGCATCCAACTTAAAAGGGAAAAAGTAAAACTGTCACTATCTATAGATGACATGACACATTGTATAGAAAACCCTAAAGTCTCCACCAAAAAAATACTATTAGAACAAATAAATGAATTTAGCAAAGTTTCAGGTTAAAAGATGAAGTATACAGAAATCTTTTGCTTTTCTATACACTAATAATGAATTATCAGAAAGAGAATGTTTTTAAAATCACATTTAAAATCACATCAAAGAGAATAAAATATCTGGGAATGAACTTAACTAAGGAGGTGAAAGACCTATATTCTGAAAACTATAAAACACTATGAAGGAAATTGAAGATGATACAAATAGATGGAGAGATATACCATGTTCTTGGATTGGAAGAATCAACATTGTGAAAATGACTCTACTACCCAAAGCAATCTACAGATTCAATGCAATCCCTATCAAACTACCAATGACATTTTTCACAGAACTAGAACAAATATCTCCTAAAATTCGTGTGTAACCACAAAAGACTCTGAATTGCCAAGCAATCTTGAGAAAAAAGCAAAAAGCTGGTGTTATCACCTGCCCAAACTTCACACTATACCACAAAGCTACAGTAATCAAAACAGTATAGTACTGGCACAAAAATAGACAAATCAATGGAACAGAACAGAGAGCCCATAATTAAACCCACACAGCTATAATAATTAATCTTTTTTTTTTTTTTCGTGGTACGTGGGCCTCTCACTGTTGTGGCCTCTCCTGTTGTGGAGCACAGGCTCCAGACACGCCGGCTCAGCAGCCCTGGCTCACAGGCCCAGCTGCTCCGCGGCATGTGGGATCTTCCTAGACTGGGGCACGAACCCATGTCCCCTGCATCAGCAGGCAGACTCTCAACCACTGTGCCACCAGGGAAGCCCTACAATAATTAATCTTTGACAAAGGAAGCAAGAATATACAATGGGGAAAAGACAGTCTCTTCAATAAGTGGTGTTGGGAAAACTGGACAACTACATATAAAACAATGAGATAAGAACATATCCTCACACTATACATAAAATAAACTCAAAATGGATTAAAAACCTAACTGTTAAGACCCGAAATCATAAAACTCCTAGAAGAGAATATAGGCAGAACACTCTTTGCCGTAAATTGTAGCAATATTTTCTTGAATCATCCTCTTACGGCAAAGGAAATAAAAGCAAAAATAAGCAAATGGGACTTAACTTAAAAGCTTTTTCACAGCTAAAAAAAAAAAAAATCAACAAAACAAAAAGACAAACTACTGAATGGGAGGAAAATATTTTCAAATGATATGTCCAACAAGGGGTTAATATCCACAATATATAAACAGTTCACACAACTCAATATCAAAAAAATGAACAATCCAATCAAAAATGGGCAGAAGATGTATTGAATAGACATTTTTCCAAAGACATATACGTGGCTAACAGGTATGTGAAAAGATGCACAACACTGCTAATTATTAGAGGAATGCAAATCAAAACCACAATGAGATATCACCTCACACCTGTCAGAATGGCCATCATCAAAAAGTCTACAAATAACAAATGCTGTTGAGGATGTGGAGAAAAGGGAACCCTCATATGCTGTTGGTGGAAATGTAAATTGGTGCAGCCACTATGGAAAACAGTATGGAGATTCCTCAAAAAACTAAAAATAGAATTACCATATGATTGATCCAGCAATTCCACCCCTGGGTATATATCTGGAAGAAAATGAAAACACTAATTTGAAAAGATACATGCACCCCAATGTTCACAGCAGCATTATTCACAATAGCCAAGATTTGGAAGCAACCCACGTGCCCATCAACAGATGAATGGGTAAAAGAGATGTGGTACATATATACAATGGAATATTACTCAGCCATAAAAATTAATGAAATTCTGCCATTTGCAGCAATGTGGATGGACATAGAGAATATTACACTCAGTGAAAGAAGTCAGAGAAAGACAAATACTGTATATCATTTATACGTGTAATCTAAAAAAATAAAACAATTGGATGTATATAGCAAAACAGAAACAGACACATGGATATAGAGAACAAACTAGTGGTTACCAGAGGGGCGAAGGAAGGGAGGAGGGGCAAGATGCAGGTATGGGATTAAGAGATACAGATTACTATATATAAAATAGATAGGCAGCAAGGATATATTGCATAGCACAGGGAAATACAGCCATTATCTGTTAATAACTTTTAATGGAGTATAATCTATAAAAATACTGAACCACTATGCTAGACACCTGAAACTAATATAATACTGTTAATCAACTATACTTCAATTAAAAAAAGAAACAGTAGCTGCCAAAGCCAATGTGAATATTCCTGTTGTTTATCATATTCTGGAAAGTTTCATCCTAGTCCTACAGTCTACTGTAGGATTGTTTCAGTGAAGCAATGCAAGAAATTAATTAGAGAAGCATCAGTTTTACATGTTAAAATATTGTGTTCTCACAACTTGCTCTTTTGACTTTGACCACATAAATTATCTGTCACCATGGTCAGAAGGCACATGGGTAGCTCCAAATGAACACATCTTCCATAATTTACACTCTATTATAACGCTGCCTCATATTATGCTGGTCTGGACCATAATATTTTTCTTTCACCAATGGTTATCTGCAAGTTTGACACAAGTCGTTTTGATAACCACTTATACATTGGGATTTATTCTCTTGAGATGCATTGTCTTGTAACACAGCCACCATCCTGTAAGGAAATTATCCCAATAGCATAATTTCTTGAAATGGGTTTTTACAGATAAGCTTTAAAGACAATAATGTGTAGTCATTGACAGGAAGACTATGTTAAGAGTTAAGGCTAAAACATGTGCCATTTCAGTCACAGAATATTCTGCAGGAGAGAGAGGCTCCATGGAGATTCCCTGGAGGCCAAGACAGCATATGGAGAAAGAGGCCATGGAAAGGAGAACTGAGGTGCCCCAACTGAGGGTTCTCCACAGAGCTCCTGATAAACGGATCTGTGTAAGTGACTCTAGGTGGCACCACATGGAGCAGAAAGCCTACCAGGTCAATGCAGAGAATCACAACCTTATTCAAAAAATCAACAATTTAATAAGCAATATATCATACTTGTTTTTAGCCACTTTGTTATCTGTTGCTAATTTTTATGCAGAAACAGATAACTGAAATAACCACTTAAAAATGCAACTTTTTTCCGAGATCCTGATGAACAGCTAACTAACTAGCTGGGTGACATTTAATCTGCCAGAGGCTGTTTTCTCATCTATAATATGAGCAAGTTGAACTAGGTGACCTCAAGGTTCCTTCCAGCTCTGAGAGTCTATTTCATTCTGCACTGGGATTAGAATAAAGGTTGTTAGCCATCTGACTGCAACAGCAAACTAATTATGCAACATTGCAACCTTCAAGGGAAGAGACTTTAGTTGGCAATCCTGTCCAATATAAATCCACCAGATAACAAAAAATCCTTTGTGAATAGGGCTTCAATCTCAGCCTCATCATAGCTGAGCATTTTTGATGTAGATTCTTCAACTCTGTATTATATATATTCTGAAGAAAACAATAGTTTTGTGTTAGTGATTACATAATATGAGATGTGTGCTTTTCAAAAGAGCTAGGATCTGCTGCTGTAAGTTCATTCCACTATTTAGAAAGAAAAGGAATAAAAATATAATGTATATGATGACATTAGAGAGTCAGAAATCTGTACCTATTTACACATATAATTTCCCGAAGGGTAATTTAAACACCATTATCAAATGGTTTATTCTGTACCAATTTAGTACCAAGAATGAGATTATGATTGCTTTTTAAACTTGAGGACTTTTTTTCCCCTTAATCATCATTTTTATAGTGTTTGTGGTGTGTCATACATTCTTCCAAACATTATACAGATGAGGAAACTGAAGCATATAAACATTAGGTACACAGTTGACATGTTAGAGCTTGTCTTATATCCCAGAAAGTCTGGCTCCGGATTCTGTATCCTTACACATAAATGTACTGTTTTGACCCATATGAGAAGTAAACCCAAGATCATGTTGTTATTTAAACCAAATTCTGACCGAGTGAGCTAATTAACATGATAGTTATATTTAAAACGTTGAAGAATTATGTCAGAACTGTTTAGAGATATGAAGGTATTACAGAAAAATCAAAGACCAACTTAACTCAAAACAAGTCTGTAATTTGGATGCAAACTAAACTGAAATCTTTTATTTACTCAGTTTTCAAAAAGGCACCTATTTTTAGAAATGCTTTCTCTAAGTTCTGCACTGTCTCTTAAAGACATTAATATTTATTCATTAATTTTATTTCCATTCATAATGTGAATTATCCTATTATTATCCAAGTGAGAATATTTACACACATGCCAGAAAATCTCAACAACCTAATTTCACGATGTTGATTTCTCCAGATTAGCTTTGGGGACACTGATTTGTACCCACTGTAAAGAGGACTGTGCTTAGAGTCATTTCAGCCACAGAAGCAAGTGTGATGCCCGAGTCTAACTCAGTTATCTCTTAGGGAGAAAAGGGAGGAGGCTGTAGGAGTGCTTAAGTGCCACCCTGGAAGCATCTTCCTAGACTGAGATCTTTGACTCTATGTAACCTAATCACACTCAGATATTGCAGCGGCCTACATTATAGTTCTTTAAATCTGCATATTTGAATCAAATTATAATTAGTGTATAGTATCTGCCTGTACTAACATCCTTTGACTATTCATATTTTAATCAAATTATGCTGAGTATATTGATGAGCAAAAGTGCCCCTAATGTTCAGTCATAGAGCACAGTAGCAGAGAATGGACCCTGAAAACTGCTGACGTTTGCATACAAGCTTCCTCAAGGTCATGCTACCTTGGAGAGGTTATTGAACATCTCTGAGCCTCAGTTTCCACACCTGAGAGCTAAGGTTAAAAATAGTACACCCCTCTTGGAGCTGCTAGGATGATTCAGTGAATGCAGCAGATGTGAACGACTTAGAACAGTCTCTGGGACTGAGTAAGCACGTGTAATTGTTAGTTATCATGATCATTTGTATTGTTCCTGCTCATAAATTTATTACTGAACTGCACTGGCATCTACATTGGCTCTACAGAGTGTACCAGGCAGTTCTCCATGTGAGAGCTTCCACTCAGGACACTATGAGAACAGCATGTGTCTGATTTTCATAAATATGATTTTTATGATGATCACCCTTAACATTAAGATCATTTCTTCCTTGGCATTAGAAACCTGCATATAGGTAAGTGACTATAACACACAGACAGCAAATTTGAGCATTTAAAAATTCTGTTGATTTTAGCTATAGCTCTACAAGTTAAATAAAAAGAAGTGAAATTTCAATAGAATGACATTTTGCTAATCCTGTCAATAAAAAGTAAAACTAAAACAAAATGATTAAACCAAAAAAGTGTGCATGTCTGCGTGTGTGAATACACAAACATGTGACTTTTTTATTTTTTAATTTTTATTTTATATTGGAGTATAGTTGATTTACAATGTTGTGTTAGTATCAGGTGTACAGCAAACTGATTCAGTTATACATATACATATATCTATTCTTTTGCAGATTCTTTTCCACTATAGGTTATTATAGAATATTGAGTAGAATTCCCTCTGCTATATGGTAGGTCCTTGTTGTTTATCTATTTTATATATAGTAGTGTGTATATGTTAATCCCAAACTCCTAATTTATCCCTCTGCCCCACCTTTCCCGTTTGGTAACCATAAATTCTAAACACAGACGTCTAGTTAAGGGTTATCAACAACATTTTTGAATGCAAAGCCCAGTTTTGGTTTCTGATGCACGCACTGTAAATGTTTGCTAAAATTGAATGACAAGGCAAAGGGGTTGAATTCAACAAATCATGTGTAAGAAATGTTTGGCTTGCTTATCCAGGGGGAGTCGTGATGTGGTTTAATGAGCCAGACCACCTTTCATTAGGACACAGAAAGGGGCTAGGAGTGCCATTTAGGGAGTGTAGCTGTATGAAAATAATGCATTGCTCTGTGCCACCTTTAAAGATTGCAATCGTAGCTTTTAGTGCAGATTTCATTTTTAATAATTTCCTTAAAAATCACTAAAAATATCACCCCACTGTGTAATTTGTTTCCTTCACTCTGACGGCACTCCCACTGTTTAAAACTAATTGCTTTTCTACATTCTCTTAAGGTCAGGCTCAACAGAATGAATTTGAAGACAGCATAACTATGAGCCTCAACTGTTTAACACATCGAGAGCAGATCATGATGCTGACTGAATGTCTCCTTCAGAAACGTGCTGAAGATATTTAATTTGCCTCTAGGCAAACATCACAGTGACTGACAGTGTAACTTGAAGGTTTGTTAAATATAGTCTGGTGTTTATTTGCCTCTCTCTGGAAAATAGTCTAGAAATTACATCCTTTTTTAAAATTCAACAACTAGGATATGCAGCAGGAAAAACATTTGTCTATATTCAGTTGGAATTTTTGTGAGGACATTCAAGTACTGTTTTAATCTATCTTATCTATCTCTTTCAAGATAGCATATAAATTCCAAAGTTGTGAATCTCTTCACTTTTCCTAAGAGTGGAAACTTGGAAAACCAAAACAACAAAGTATATTGTCCAAATCAATCAGTAGCTGACCAGGTACACCTTGAGTGACTGCAAATATAGCTGAAAGGGCTGAATTTTCCCCTCTGCTGTCAGTGACAAATGAATCAGACAGTTGAACAATAGCCATACAATTTGCAGATTGAGTTAAGCAAGATGTGTTTAAGCAAATCTGTGTGTGTGTGTGTTCCTGCATGACTCATTCATCTAATTAGTACACACTCCCCCTGTTCCTACCTTACCCAACATACATGATGACCACATGTGTGGCCAAGGGTACTTGCAATAAATATATCAAAAATCAATGAGGCTCAGTATGAAAGTCATGTACCCTGATTTGCCACAAAACCAATTTAAAAAAAACAAATGAGAGGATTTATGGATTAAGAAGTATTGGTGGTTTTTTCTTTTCTTAGAGATGCTTAAGAATAAAGAATTTTTAAGAGCATGACCTGACATATCTATTTTCTGTGATTTTTTTTTTAACATGGGTGCAGGACCATACACAAAGTCTGGAAGTCAGTAACTGAAAGCACCAACAGTGGTTTGCCTATCTGCAGTATCTATTTTCTCACAGAAAGTTGTGACCATCTTGAATTCTTAGAAACAACATGGAGCCTTCCAAATAACTTGTTCATGAAGAATCACCAACTTTCCCATTATGATCTAATTTTCTTTTGAAAAAGACTGTTTAAAATCCATGAAAACTTAGATTTTGGTCCTAGCATTTAAAACACATCCTAAAAACATAAACTCTAGACACAAAGTGACTAAGCACAATCATTCACCCATGGTTATTGTGACTTTTAAGTCTAGATAAATGTCTTCTTCCATTCCTCCTTTTATTATCATTCATTAAAATTCAGAGAGGGTGGGGGAACAGTCTAGCATTAAAATCATTCCACAGCTGAACATTTATCCAAGACTACAACAGTTAACAGCTTTTATAGTGATGGTTTTGTTGCCACCTTTGGGTGTGTATTTTTCACTACAGGTTTTGGGAGAGAAGAGGGAGCCAGTGACCTCAGGCTGTAGGCGATTTGCCATCTACAGAACTGACCTACTTGTAACTCAGTACTCTCACTTCGGTTAGTGAAGCAAATAGAAGTTTCATCTCTCAGGGCTGACCTGCCAAGGCACCATCCTTATGCCACCTGGAGCCCTCAGGGGACAGCAGGGGCCATAAGGGGGGTGTCCCTAGAAAGTCCAGAGCTACTCAGGTAGTCATGTCCTCCCTCAAAGTAGCTGGTCCAAAGAGCCACTACCTTGCAGATGGTGTGACAATTAAGTGACAACTCTGCAAAAATAGAGCCTGTAAACCCTCAACTAAAAGATGCTCTTTGCTCATTTGTTTACATGGGGCCTAACAGAGACCATATAGATAATAGGCTGGATGGCACAACTAGTAAAAAGAAAATTCTATCAAAAAGGATAGAATCGTAGGATTTCAGTGTATTCCCACTTCATTTTATAAATAGGGAAAAGAATTTCAGGGAGGGCAAATCACCGTCCCAAAAACAAACCACAGAGCACTCTAAATGAGTGGGGCTCCAAGTGTGGTCTGTGGGCAGGTGCCAGTCTACAAGCCGAGTCCAGTCTGCCACAAGTTCAATTACAGAAATCGAGAGAGAACGCTTACAAATGCGGATGCCAGTTTGATAGTCACAACATCCAAATGTCTGGTTTCATCCTTTACAAAAGCATCAGGCTGCAATGGATTAGAAGTAAACAAAAACTCCATCTTCATCGTGGGTCGTTGAAGAAGCACCCCTGGGAATCATCATCTCTTAACTTCTGGGATGTTAATGTCTCCACCACACCTTCTTGGTCTTTACTGCAATCTGGGCTATGACGATACTGCACAGTCCAGTTGAGAAGAATGCTGATATCAGATATAACTTTATGTCAATAGGAAAAGAACATAAAACTAATCCAAATGTCTATTACCAAGAAGTTTCAGGTGGGAAAAAGGAGAAATCACTGAGCAGTTTGGGAACTACATCACGGCTGTCTTTGGGGTCAGATTTGTATACCTTTTAAAATGTGTTTGATTAGCTATTGTTTTCCTAGGTTAGAAGCAGAGACAAGGAACTTATTTCTTTACCAATTAAGATCTTTAATCGTATATCTGCAATCATATTTTATTAATGACAGAAAAGGAGAAAAGTAAAAATGATTGATTTTCCCCAACTTCAATTGCATTTCATTGTTTCAGCCACTTCACCACGGGCTTTCCAGAGAATTTCCAGCAACCATCATACTGCCCGGGAAAAAGTTTTCAACAGCCCTGGAATGTCCTTCTAGAAATCCCATTGCTTCCTCAAGTCTGGCCTTTCTTGTGAGCCTCACAATGGATTGGGCCTCGAGTTGGAGGTGCTGTTTTTACAAGTCCTAGATCAGCTTTCTCCAGCTCAGGTAACCAGGTAAAGCTGACCCCTAGAGCCGTTCCACTGCTTCTACCTAGAGCCAGATCTGGTCGGATACACACAATATTTGCTTCCTTCACCCACCCTTCAACTTAAACTGACAGCAGATGCTCCACATGTTTTGCTCTAAACAAGTACCTTAAATATATGAGACCAATAGATTCTGGGAAAAGAACTGAAACCATTCAAGTCATGTCATTTATTTCCTTTGACCTTTCCTCCCAAACGTCAGCTTTGGCATAGCTGGGCACTTCCCTGTCAGGATAAGGAAATACATTCAAATACAGCTATGATTCTGAAAGAATTATAGGAAAGTAGGAGATTAGGTATGCTTCTTTGTTTGTTTGTTTGATTTGTAACTTTGTAATCTTTTACTTTGCTTGAGAATAGGACACATCTGATTGATTTATGATCAACAGCTCAATCCCCCCTCCCTTTTATTCTCCTATTTTAAAACATTAAAGGATCATCTTATACTTTTCTTCACTGTTCAAGGGACTTGTACAAATTAAATGCTCAGTAAATAAAGTATAAATAGCTATTGTAGGAGATCATAGTGGCTTTTGTCTCCCTCTGTTTGGAACCGTGGAGTTACTTTGTCAATAAATTCAAATTCATTTTCATAGCCCTCCATCTGAATTCTTTATTGACCCAGCTTGAATATCCTCTGCTGTAAAGTTCTGTGTCACAAACTGCAAACTGTGTATGTAGAGCACTGCCCCCACCCCCCAACCCCATGAAAAATATAAAATTTAATCTCTCTTCTAAATCCATAAATATGCTTCTTTTTGGAGTCAGTACAGGTTATACAGGGGGGCCTCCAAAATCTTCTGATCTCTGACCAATTATACTTCTATTCAAGACTAGTTTGCCATCAAATGGGAAAACAGTTCCAAGATCTCTCTGAAAAGATCAATATAGTTAACCCACGGCTAGTACGATTAGAAAACAAAAAAGATAGTCAAAGCACATCTCACAACTACTTTATTATGTTAGTCACATTTTTGGTTTTTGGTGTTATAAAAACCTACATCATTGCTTAATTTGTTCACTCGTGGAACATTTATTGAACAAAACTCTCTGCATGGAATACAAAAATAAATAAGATGCAATGCCTTGAAATATTTTGACTGATTTCGAACACAGGCAGTTGAGCTGTTTGTGTATTTGGCTATATACAATTCTGCTGGAATCTTCAGTCCTAACTTGAATTCTTGGTTGTAGACATTTCAGATAACCTCTTCCTTCATTATAATAATTTTTCCTGCACCCCTGTCTTTAATGATTGGAGGGCCATAGCATCTACTATTTTTTCAGATATATATCCAAAAGCCTATTCTTCAGATTACTAAGAGCTCTTTTCATCATTGTCACTGTAAAGTCATCACTGTGGCATAAAGTGGAGCACACTGAAAGTGGCTATCATCCAACAAGTAACACACACCAGCCTGGTGTCTGTGTTGTTATCGAAATTACAGTATAGGCAGCTACACTAACATGCTTGATGTCTAAAATGCTTCACTGGGGCAACTTGTTCAAAGCTGTCTTTCTTTAATTTGAAGCAATTTCCCCTTTTCCAGGTTAAAAAAATTAATCGTCATACCATGACCACAAGAGAGAAAAGAACTGTAGCAGCTGTCTGAACACTGAGAAGAATAAAACCACAGCGCAGAAGTTTTTCTGTAAAGGGAGTTTCTCTGTTTAAGAAAGTTTAAAGGATAAATTCAAGTTCAGTCTTACTTATAAGCAGTCTCTGAAAGAAGGAAATCTTTCAATCCCTCAGTTTCATTTACAACTTCCAACGATGTCATTATTACACATCTATGCTCCTTTATGACACTAAAGTGATTATCACTGTTTAAATTAAAAGCCAACATAGTTTGGTTATAACGTTTCCTCTTAAATTCTGCCCCGGGTTTAAATAAGCAGTAGTAAACATAAGCAATCCTCCTTCCTGAAGCTCTGCATCCATGAGGGCATCACATACCCTCTCATGATGAAAAGGTGCTTTGCTCTGCAACCCTCCACCCTGCCTGACAAATGTTAGACTGAAGATGCACATACTGTAAAGGCAGAGGCCTGAGTTAGATTTCATGTCGCTTTCACAGAAGTACACATAATAGTTTATAACTTAACTTTACCAGTGATATGGTGGAATCTTGCTCAAATATTTGTTGAACCAGTGTTAAATACAGAACATAACATTTTTAATAATTTGTAATTAATATGGGCTATTTTTAACAATGAGTGATAGATGTTTCTGGAAACTCTATTTGACTTATTTATATCCAGTACTATGTATTATTTACAATAGATTTTATTTTTAGAGCATTTTAGTTTCACAGCAAAACTGACCAGAAAGTACAGAGAGTCCCACATACCCCCTGCCCTACACACACACACCCTCCTCCATTATCAGCATCCTGCACCACAGTGAGAGACCTGTTACAATCAATAAACCTGAATTGACAAGTAATTGTCACTCAAAGCCCATAGTTTACATTTGGGTTCACCCTTGGTGTTCTACATTCTATGAGTTGTGACCAATATTTAATGATGTATATCCACCATTGTAATATCACAGAATAGTTTCACTGCCCTAGAAATTCTGTGTTCCACCTATTCATCCCTCCTTCCCCTCAACCCCTGATCTTTTTACTATCTTCATAGTTTGCCTTTTCCAAAATACCCTATAGTTGGAATCATACAGTATAACTGGTTTCTCAGATTGGCTTCTTTCACTTAGTAATATGCATTTAACGTTCCTCCATGTCTTTTCCTGACCTGATGGTTCATTTTTTTTAAGCACCAAATAATATTCCATTGTCTGGATATATCAGTTTATTTATCCATTCACCTATCAAACAACACATTGATTGCTTCCAAGTTCTGACAATTATGGATAAAGTTGCTACAGACATTTATGCATTTTCTTTATTCACTTATTTGTTTGTTTAGTTTAATTTTTTTTTCAGCTAGGATTCAGTCATGGATTCTTTCATTTTTCTTGCAGTTCTTATTGAGATTTCAGAGTTTCTTTAACTGTAATTAATGAAATGATTAAAACACTGAGCACATTTACCTTCCACTGAATTTAAAGAGATGGAAAAACTGTTAGAACTAAACAAATTCAGTAAAACTGCAGGGTACAAAATCAATATACAAAACTCAGTTGCATTTTTATACATCAACAATGAGACATCTGAATGAGAAACAGAGAAAATAATCTGGTTTATAATAGTACTAAAAATAATAAAATACTTAGGAATACATGTAACCAAGGAGGTGAAAGATCTGTGCACTGAAAACTATAAGATATTGATTGAAAAAGACACAAATAAATGGAAAGATTTTCTGTGCTGTGGATTGGAAGAATTAATATTGTTAAAAAGTCCATACTACCCAAAGCAATCTACAGATTTGTTGCAATCCTCAACATTCTGATGGCATTTTTCACAGAAATAGAAAAAACAATCCTAAAATTTATATGGAACCAAAAAAGACCCTAATTAGCCAAAGCAAGCTTGAGAAAGAAGAACAAATTTAGAGGCATCACACTTCTTGATTTCAAATTATACTATAAAGTTATAGTAATCAGAACAGTATGGTACTAGCATTAAAACAGACACATAGATCAATGGAAATGAATAGAATCAAGAGCCCAGAAGAAATAGACCCATGCACATACTGTTAACTAATATTGACAAAGGATCCAAGAATACTCAGTGGGAAAAAGATAGTCTTTTCAATAAATGGTGTCGATAAAACCGGATATTCCTATGCAAAAGAATGAAATCTTACATCACTCACAAAAATTAACACAAAATGGATTAAAGACTTAAAGGTAAGACCTAAAACTATAAAACTCCTGGAAGAAAATATAGGGGAAAAGCTCCTAGACACTGGTTTTGAGAACAAGTTTGAATATGACACCAAAAGCACAAGCAACAAAAGCAAAAATAAACAAGTGGGACTAGATCAAACTAAAAAGCTCTGCACAGCCAAAGAAATGATCAAGTGATAAACAAAATGAAGATGCAACCTAAGGAATGGCAGAAAATATTTGCAAACCACATATCAGATAAGGGGTAATATTCAAAATATATAAGAAATTCACACAACTCAATAGCAACAAAATTCTGATTTTTGAAAGGGCAAATGACCTAAATACAAATTTTTCCAAACAAGACATGCAAATGGTCCTCAAGTACATGAAAAGGTGCTCAACATCACTAGTCATAAGGGAAACAGAAATCAAAACCACAATAAGATATCACCTCACACTTTTTAGGATAGCTGCTTATCAAAAAGACAAAGATAACAAAGTTGGTGAAAGGGATGAATGAGTTCTGGGATGTAATATTCAGCATGGTGACTACAGTCGACAACACCACATCATATACCTGCACCTTGCTAAGAGAGTAGAATTTAAATATCCTCGCATGATATACACACAAAAATTATAATTATGTGAGGTGATGGATATGTTAACTAATTTTATTGTGGTAATCATTTAGCAATATATACGTGTATCAAATCATGTTCCACACCTTAAATTTACACAATTTTACATGTCAGTTATATCTCAATAAAGCTGGAAAAAGATGGAAAAAGAGATGGCAGAAACCCAGTGACACAAGCATTGGAAGATAAATGGTGAAAGTTATTATCCTTCCTCATATTATCTTCTAAGGGTTTTCCTTGTTTGTTTTTACTCTGCTGTTTTCACCTAGGTTTTAAAGCAATCTCTTAAGCCATTATGACATTTACTCTTCCACCTGGAACTCCTAACCCTTCCTCTGATTTTCCCTGGTCCCTTCCAACCTTGGCCAGTGTAGGGCTATAAGGGCCTCCTCTCATGCTCCCACAAATATTCCTGCCCCTTCTGACTGCCCTCCTTTCTCTCTTGTAATTTTTAATCTCTCCCTTTTCCTACATTGGCTCCTGGCAAAATGCTCAGGTCTCTCCAGTGTTTAATATCCTTCACTGGATCCTGCTTTCCTTCCAAGGCTCTGTTTTCATCTTCTCCCTTTAACTTTTGAGCTTCCTTAAAGGGTCATCCCCATGTGTTTCTTCTATTCCCTCAATCTTCTCCCCGTCTCAAACTCCTCTCATCTGAGTTGTGCTGTAAGCACTCTAGGATCACCCTGCCCTGTACAGTGAGATCTGAGATCTCTGATCACCCAAGCCAGTGGGATTTTCTCAGTTGTCATCTTTCTCAGACTTTGGAAGTGGTTGCACTCCATATCACTCGACATTCTGGAAACTACATCTGTGGCTTCCAACATTCCATTCTTCTACCTTCTGTCCACAATGTGTTTGACTGCCCAACTCTGTCCTTTTGGGGATGCTTGTTCCTCACCTCCCTCACCGCCATGTGATCCAGGAAGGCATATCTCAAAGGCTCCTTTCTCAATTCTCTCTCTCCTGCTTGTAATGCTTGGGACAATGATTCCCAATACCAAATCCAGAGCAGATCGGTATTTCCTGTTACTTGTTTGCCATGCTACTGAAATAAATAGAATTTAACACATTATCTTCCTCAGGTATGACTACTGGGGGGTGGGGGGAAGGACAAGACCAGTCAACTGGACTTAAATCTGAACCACCACTGAATTTCACTGTCTGACCCCATATGACATCAGCAGATAAAATCAAGAGCTGTAAATGCATCTTGCTCTCCTTCCCTCACTCTATGTGCCCTGCTTCTTCTCTAATTGAGTGCAGAGCAATACTGATTACATCAATATCCTACCCCAAAAGCTTCAGTGGTTTCTAATGACACAAAGACTTGCATAGATCATTTTACTTTAGTATTCACCTATTCTCCAAAATGAACTTTCCAGTCCAAACTCTTCTATTTATATTCCATACCCCATGCTCCGGGCAAATGTATCTACTAATTCTTGCTTAGAAATGTCATGGTCTTCTTTGTATTTTTCACCATGATTCCTACCATTTTTCCCCATAAAACTTGAACACATCCATGGAGAAACATCTTAGGTGATGAGAGGTCATAGGAACGGAAAAGAATGACCTCATTTGGCTGACCAAATAGGATCTTTCAACCTATTGATCCCTACAGACATTGGTTCCATTTTGGGCTATTTATTTACTCTCTATCTGGTCTAAAGTTAAGTAGCATACTTCTCCTACTTGCCATGCAATTGTAAGGTCCTTGACAGCAGGTAATTTGCTTTTGTTTTGTTTTTTTCTGGTTTTCTGTCTTAATTTTTTATGGTAAAATATGCATAGAATAAAATTTACCATTCTAACCATTTTAAGTGTATACTCACATTGTTGTGAGTACACAGAAGCATTTGTCTCTAAAATATTTTTATCATCCCAAATTGGAACCCTGTACCCATTGTACAAAAACTCCTCATCCTCCTTCCTCCCAGCCCCTGGTAACCAGTATTCTACTTTTTGTCTCTATAAATTTGATTACTGTAGGTACCTTATATAAATGGAATCACAATATCTGCCTTTTTGTGGCTGGCTTATTTCACTTAGCATAACATATTCAAGGTTCATCTATGTTGTAGCACGTGTCAGAATTCCTACGGCGTCAGCACAGTGTTTTGAACTTAGTAGATACCCGATAAATATTCCTTGAATTCACTATTTGTCTCAGAATTAATTACAGACAACAGCATTTCATTGACTTAGTAGGTTTATCAAGCTTTTCTCCACAGAAGAGATGGCAACTAGACTTTTAAACATTTTAATTATTGCTAAGAGCTGAGTGTTCTGTTTGTACAAGTTTTCTGCTTCTGAGTTGACAAAAATTGGGCTATCCTTTTGCTCTATTTCTTTAAAACCTGAATACAATAACCTGGTGCATATATAGGGACCCCCACAGATATCTTTCCCTTTTATAATCTTTCCACCCAACCATTCTTTAAAAAAAAAAATATATATATATATATATATATACATATACATATATATATGTATATAAAATTCGCTATTCTTTTGGGATATCTGGCAAACACAGCTGGTTCCCTGATGCAGCCTCCATCCTTCCTTCTACCTCTTTCCCTGCCTAGCAGCCTTCCAGCTGGGAGTGGCTTCAGGATATTTCTGGCCAAAAAGATATAAGTGGAAGTCGGCTGAGCAAGTATTCAGGAAAATTCTTACTTCTCTAATCAAAATAATAGACTCATCTGGCACAAATCTTTGGCTTTTGTTCCTCTCTTCTCGGCTTAAGTGGGGCCTTGGAACATGGTCATTTCGAGATGCTGATGTCATCAGGGTATGATGGCTGGAGATTCTTTAGCTGTTTTGAGACCATGAGGCTAAAGCCAAGGTGCTATGGGTGTCTGAAACTTTTGAGCATCTCCTCACTCCTGGAGTGCTTCTCTCAGCTTTCTTTTATAAAAGACAAACAAACCACAATTTTTAAAGCTCCTGATAAACATTCTTTTACTTATAAGCAAGAGCATTTACTTCTTAAGCAGCACGCTCAGTTAAATTGCATCTAAGCCGACCTTCAAATTCAAGTGCTTTACTACTAAATTATTACTCATCTGAGCTTGTGAGATGAGAACATATATAGCAATGTGTGTGCATATTTATGTACATAACATCTACATATATGTATATGAATGGGGCCACAGCTGTTTGAGATTTGGGCTTTGTCTGTTTATTTGTTCCAAATGATTATGCCCTGTAATTTATGAAAGGAAGTTCAAATTTCTGGGGACAAGAAAAGGAGATGAGGCAGGTCTAGAAGGAGCGAGGAGGCTTGATCTAGAAAGAAGTGAATTTCCAAGGCTGGCAGTCAGCCAGAAACATTGCCTTAGCACCGGCAGCCTGGGAGCACAGAAAACAGAAACGCCTTTCTGAGATCTACACAGTGATTCACACTCTCAACAAACATTTCCCAGATGTACAGCAGAAAATTGTCACAAAAACACCAAAGCCCTTCTCTTCAAAGCTGAGTTCCAAGAGCCTAAATCACATTCTCTCCTTTATAAGTGTCTTCCTGCACGGTGACATGCCATAAAAAAATAGACTGGTGGAGATTCACAGTGCCTGGCTTTATTCATGCTATGTAAACATTTCTCGGGTCACTTGACACTTGCAGCACATGATGGTCTTGGAAGGCGAGGGTCTTTAAAGCACTCTTTTACTGTGTACCCATCTAACAGCGTTTCCAGAATCCTAGTCACAAACTGTCATATGGGCAACGGCCATGTGTTCTCTCTGGAATTCTGCCAACAGGGAAGAGCTGAGAAAGATCTTTTCATCTCTAATTCAGAAGAATTTTCAAGTCACAAAAGTAATTCTGGCTTTTGCCAGCCTAAGATCTGGTTATTGTCAGTTACAAGACGATTTTGTTTACTCCCATAGCTGTCACATGGTCCTAGGAAGTACAGTTGATGAGATGTTGGCCACTGACATCTCGAGGACTGAAGAGATGGGAGAGGGATGTGCCTCAGTGGTCCATAAGCTCCTTCACTAACCCAAAAAAGCTCTGGACAGACTGTCTTAGAGCTGGAGAGTGAAGTCTCCAAAAATTAAAGAAATAACACTGCTGAATAAAATAATAGCATGCCAGCCACGGCAGGAGTTGCTCTATCTGTGTCATCTCATTTCATCCCCACAAGAATCCTCTGAATGGTACTGTCATGACCTCCATTTGACAGATGAGGAGTCTAGGGTTCAGAGGTTGGCTTATGACACTCACCCAGCTAACGGGGGTAAAGAAGAGACAAACTCGGGTCCATTTGGGTCTATGGACTTTCTACTCTCATTGATGGCACTGAGAGTAGCTGCGTGTGTAACTCCCCAAAGGCCACGAGGAGATTTCAAAGCCTCTCCCACATCCTTCCTTTCTCACCACACTTCCAGGACTTGGTCATCATGGAGGCATTTCTTCTATTTATTCTGTCACTGATCCCAGAGCAAGACCCAGAGCGGTTATGGGATTGCCTGCCTGTAACTCTCTGGTGGCTAAAATGGAGAAATGCCTGGAAGAGAAGAGTTGTAAGTGGGGAGCTTAGAGGGTGTGAAGGAAGGAGGGAGAAAGGCGGCCAGTGAGGGAGAGGACTCTAGGGTCACAGCTGTCTTAGGTGAGCTCATGCTTCTCTTGAAGACTAAAGCTAGGCTGCCTCGCTCCTTCCAAACTAGCCCAAGCCAATGATTGCACTGCACATGCTGAGCAGAAATGGTAAAAAGTTGTGGGCAAACATTCAACACAGGAACCATTTAAGATCAAGGTCAATTTTCGTGATAGCACCACTACAAACTGAGAACTAATTGACTCTAATTTATGCAAAGAACCCTGGGATATTAATGGAGAATATAATCAGTATTTGAAAGTGAATAAATTTAAGTGCGGACCACAGGAAACATGTTACCAAATCATGCTATAGTATGAGTCTATAAGTGGATGTCTTAGACCACATAACCAAAAGCTCAGTGAATGAATGGGCACTTTGTGTATAGCAGGCAAACTCATAAGGTGCCAAGGCAACCCGGCCATTGTGTATGTAAACAGGCATTTACAAAGCATCAGTTGGTTTACTCTGCCTGCAGTCCTCCCCTTATAAAGTGGTTTGAAGCACATATTGCATTTGTGTTCCTAACACATATGGGACACAGACATTTGAAAATGAACTTTGTACAATTTCATTATTAAACACTCAGCAGGCTTCAAAGACAACTGCATTTCATTAATAATAAATAATAAAAATGAAGACGCAGTAAAATATTAACATATCAAACACCTCCATGGTGCTATTTTTATGCACGAAACATCTTCCCTTCCCAAAAGACCAAGTCCCTGCCTGACTGTAAGTTAGGTATTTAGAAAAGAAAATAATCTCCTTCAGAGGAGTCAAGAAGTCTCCACTGCAGCCCTAGGTGGTAAGCGAGTGCCTCGTTATTTTTAAAATTTTTTTTTAGAAATAATTTCAAATATAGAAAAGTTGCAAAAATAGTACAAAGAATATCCAAAATACCCCTGCCTTTTCCTCATTCTCACCTGTCACATTCTACCGCACTTACCTTAAATTTGCTTTTCTCTCTATCTAGACCTCTCTATTCATCCAACCATCTCTGTTTCTCAGACATGTCTTTCCGAGCCAGCTAAGGGTAAATTGGTAAACTGTGGCCTCAGTGTGAGTTGGGATTGAGGGAAGGTGCAGGAGGGGCAATTCATAAATTAAAACAGGGTGGTCTGGATAGATTTAATTAATAAGTTAACATTTAAACAAAGTCTTGAAGGAGGTATGACTACCTAAAGGAAGAGCATTTCAGAGAGAAGGAATAGACAGTGAGAGAGAACTGCAGCCAGGCCATGTTCGAGGCTCATCAAGGAGGCCACTGTTGCTGGAGCAGCAGGGTGGATGGACCAGAAAAGTACCAGGAGATGCAAAGAGGTGAGGGATGGAGAGCTCACGGGCCTGTGGTTGGGGGGCAGGGGTGTCTCAGAGGCCAATGTGAGGGTGATAGGGAATCATTGAAGGGTTTGGGGCACCAAAGTCACACGATCTGATGACTTACATTTCAGTAGGACCAGTAGGGTTGATATTTTCATTCTATATGGCAAACCTGGTTTTGCTAAACCTGATACTATTAAATGGGTATCTGGGTAGCTAATTGTTATTCTCTCTTTACCCCGATGGTTTTGCATTCCATAATTAATTTAGTTTAATTTAATTTATTGTATGTGTGTGTACGTATGTAAAACTTGGGATATATGCCTCATAAATCATTTCCACTTGAATTATTTCATTCTTCAACTTTCTCCTTTGTTCACCAACAATAATTTGAAAAGGTCCACTCCTTTTCCTTCCTACATTACACTGTGTATATTTACATATTGGTATTATATCTGGGATCATAATTTCCTTGAAGGAAGTCCCATTCATCTTTTAGTTCTTAGTTTCTAGGTCACAGAATGGGTCTCTATAATGTTGATTGAATGACTACACATAGAAATAAGATATATCACATGATCCAGCAATCCCACTCCTGGGCATATATCCAGACAAAACTATAATTCAAAAAGATACATGCACCCCTGTGTTCATAGCAGCACTATTCACAATAGCCAAGACATGGAAACAACCTAAATGTCCACTGACAGATGAATGGGTAAAGGAGAGGTGGTACATATATACAATGGAATACTACTCAGCCATATAAAAGAACAAAATAATGCCATTTGCAGCAACATGGATGCAACTAGAGATGATCATACTAAGTGAAGTAAGTCAGAAAGAGAAAGACAAATACCATATGATATCACTCATATGTGGAATCTAAAATATGACACAATTTAACTTATCTACAAAACAGTAACAGACTTACAGACATAGAGATCAGACTTGTGGTTGCCAAGGAGGAGGGGGTAAGGGAGAGGGATGGATTGGGAGTTTGCGGTTGGTAGATGCAAACTATCAAACTATTACATTTAGGATGGATAAACAACAAGGTCCTACTGTGTAGCACAGGGAACTATATGCAATATCCTGTAATAAACCACAATGGAAAAGAATATAAAAAAGAATGTCTGTATGTGTGTAACTGAGCCACTTTGCTGTACAGCAGAGACTGGCACAGCATTGTAAATCAACTAGACTTCAATAAAAAAGAAATAGGATATATCTGTACATATTATCACATGGTATATTATATTACAAGCCATGGAAAAGATTCTGTCCTGCTAAGTGTTAAATAAAAACATCAATATTAAAATATATATATATATATATTATTTTGAGGATTGTTCCTGAAAAATGCTAAATTTCAAATCAACTTTCAGGTTTTGTAAAAAGGAAGGAAAACTCTTAAAAGGCTCACCTCTTCTGGGGCAGCATTAGAAAGCAAAGTGACAGAGATCTCATATCCCCTTATATGTGTTCTCACATAGGTACGTATTAGAAGTTTACAATTTAAAGTCTAATGATAGGGCTTCCCTGGTGGCGCAGTGGTTGAGAGTCCGCCTGCCGATGCAGGAGACACGGGTTCGTGCCCCAGTCCAGGAAGATCCCACATGCCGCGGAGCAACTAGGCCCGTGAGCCATGGCCGCTGAGCCTGCGCGTCTGGAGCCTGTGCTCCAAGTCTAATGATAAAAAAAGTGGCTCCTATCCTTGGGATGCCAAGACATCATTTCATGTCCATCAAAGATGTTGCTTCACCTTTGTAGTGCAGTTTTCACTCATAAACCAGCAAAAGTTTACTCTTTGTTAAAGGAATCTGTGAAAATAGTGGCTCTTTCAAAAATAAGAGGGAAAATGTCATCAGGGTGAATTTAAAGCTAAGCTTTGGAAGAAAAGTTCTAACAGGGAAAAGAGAAGGTTCCTTTGTGGTTTCTCTGAAGACACTGTGTCATTTTGCAATGCTGATGCCTGGCAGGACCTCTTTCCACCTGAGGAAAGGTCACAGAAGGATCCTTCTCTGTTACCCTTGCCAGCATAGACACGTAGTAATGACTGATCACATTAAGCCAATTGATATACACATGTAATATTTCCCCTACTGTGGCAGTCATGGTTTGCTTTCTAAAATATTTTATTATCTGAAATTTTAATAAATTACCTAGAAGACTATTTTCCGCTAGGCAAAGGTTTAAAAGCTCTAAAGATGATACACTATTTAATTAGCAGGAGTGAATATGATGGATTAAATTACATTCTGTTTATTCATCTACTTTGTAAATATTTTGTAAATATTTACTGAGTGACTCCTATAATCCAGCCACTAACATAAGAGCCAGGACACAATGATGAAAAAGACAGTCTACTCTCATGAGTGATACCTTCCAAATGGATGAAACAGAGAAGGAACAAGTAAGCCAAAATAAGGTAATTCCGGATATAGTAATACACATTTCCATTTGGTTATGTCTCATGGTCCACCTAATCTTTTCTTTATTTTTCTCTATATTCTCTTAATTTAATTGTATTTGTCATAGGTGTAACTCATTTATTCTGCTAAACATCAGTCTCATAGTTACACTTACCATTTAGTGGTCAGCGAATTGCATAATGCCATTACTTTAGATTTCTGTAGATAAGTTTTACAAACTCCAGAACGACAGACTATGACAATAAGAAGTGCCTAAGTCACTGAGCAGTTACACAGTGAGGTCCTCAGTTACTTGATTTTGTTCATCCCTCCCTCTTGACCGTTGAGGAAGCAGTGACTGCAAAGTTGAACATCTTTTTCTGAGGATCTGAACCGTACCTCTTCCTCCCCCAAACCGGCCCATATAAAGTTCACAAGTATAATTGGGCCACCAACTGGCATCAGATTTAAACAGTATTTCAAGAAAAGTTCTATGATCATAACTAAGATTATATCAATGGCAATAATTTGTACCTGTGTCTCTCCCCATACACTCTCACCAATCACAAGCTCAGACGACCTTCTTTCTGTCCCTTTTCTAGTTGAACTCCTCTTAGTAAAATCAAAGACAGCTTTTGCTCAAATTCAATAGCTTGTTCAAAATATTTTCTTTCATTTTTTTCTATATACTTAACAATTGCTCTACTGGACTTGTTGTATCTATTTCCTTTCAAGGTCACCTTTCATTTCCTCTTTTATTTTTCTCACTATTTCTTCAAATCTTTCAATAGATCACCTGTCTTTGCCATGCTTGTATTGGATAATACTCCACCAAATAATTTTTAACAAATATAAAGTTGAGTGGTGTGATAGAGACTCAGATGGTTTAAAAGAATTTCAGCAGAGAATTTTACGGCGGTATCTCTCATCTACGGTACACTAGTATACTCCATGACTCTCCAAAAATGTTGTACACATTGTATTTCATAAACTCGAAGACATGCATTTTTTTCCTACAAAAAAAAACCTTTGAGATGGAGATGTTTCTATAATCAAATCATAGTTTAATTGGCAGCAATTATTTTCTTGGCTGTACATTAAAAAGTGGTCAATATTATGGTCAACAGCATCTTAGATTTAATAAAACATAGTAATAGGCAGTGTCTTCCAAGCTTATTTGACCAGGAAATTTTATTACATCAAAACATATTGGGTTGGCCAAAAAATAATATCACACAGAAAAACCTGAACGAACTTTTGGGCCAACCCAATATCTCTTTGAATATGTGGCAATAGAACATATTTTGGGAAATATTGTGTAAAAGCCATGTTTCCTAAATCTATTTATTTTGGAGCAGTGAAATTTTATCCTGAATTTGGAAATCGCCAACCTATCTACCAAGGCAGGGGAAACAGTGGCAGAGGGATTTTTGTAATCTTCAATTTCCAAAAGAATTTTAAAAATCTCCGTAGCTTTATTACTCATTCAGAATGGAATCTGAGAGAAAGCTGTGCAAACGTAAATTAAAACTTTAGTTTTTAGCAGGGGTGGAATCGAGGGGACTTTTTATGGGAGTCCCTTAAAATCTCTCCAGCTCCATCACACTCTCACCAAAGCCACAAGAAAGTAAGCAAAGAGAGTGAGCCAGCCACTTTCACCAGCAATCCCCCACCCCTCCTTCCACTCCAGTTCCCACTCCCATCCCCAGGGAGCAGTTCTGGAGCCTGTAATTGAGTAAGGATCTACTTACCCCTGGTGAAGCCCCAAAAGCAGGAAACAAACCTACTCTACAGCCTCCATTTGTGGACAAGCACGAAGGTTGCAACTACGCAAAACTCAGAGGATTATGGCTCTTATTTTATTTGGGACGCACTTCTCTGGTCCTACCCAGTGTCTGTCACTACAGAGAACTGTAGAAGCAAGAAAGACACTTTCACTAAATACGTTTATCACCATCCAACTCGATGTGAAATTTAAACATTGACTTGACCAGTGATGCTGAAATAAGACCTGCAATGCCTGCTAATCTGACCTTCAAACTGGAATGTCCTTAAGGGTGTCAGCCCACAATTAAATTATACCTGAGGACATTCAGAGGGTTGCGCACACCCCTCCACAGTTCAGTTTCTATCACAAAACACTCGTTCAGGTATTTAAACACCAATGTACAGGCAGCCATCACAGAGCCAAGCAGCTCTGTATCTCAAGAGTGGCCTTTTCCCCCATTTTTTTCTTATTAAATTGTAAACTTGTCTTATCAGAGATTCGAATCACTGTTCCAGCAATCTCAAAAGTAGGCTGTTTTAACAGAAAATAAAAAGCTAAGCTGAAGGCAGGGAGGGGAAATAACAAGCCATGCTAGGGGCATACCTGGGTACTGGGGGGAAAGAAAGCAGAGAGTTGATCTTTTTGTACATTTTAATTTTTTTTCTTATCCAGAGGGAGAGTCAAACTGATTCTCTTGTGATCTCATCACTATTCTCCATGAGGTAGAATAATTCCCCAAAGGGATTCAATTAAACAACACTTTTAAATTTTTTAAAAATTGAGAGGATTTAAGTTTTAGGCAAGTGCTATCCCCCTCTACCCAATTCCTCTCAAATGCTCAGAACAAGCACCACTGCAGGAACTTGCCTAACGATGTGTCCATATTAAAAGGAAGGGAGACATCCAGTCTGCAAGCTCTTTCTGTAGGAAAAAAAAAATGGTACCTTGTTGCAGCAGAAAAATTTCACCAATCTACAGATTGGGGAGGGAACAGGGAACACAAAATGGTGTTTACTCGAAATGGTGTTCCTTTAATTGGCCTTCCTGGAAAGCAAATAGGGGTTAAATACTGAAGTGATTTAAAGACAAAAATCAAAGCTATGCAAAAATGTTTGTTATTCATTCAACAAATATTTGTTGTGCACCTGCTCTGTGCCATGCACTCTTCTAGGTGCTAGAAATCCAGCAAGGAACAAAGCACACATTCCTGAAGTTTGCATTCTATCGTCGAGAGTCAGATAATAAACAATCTATCTGTCTACTACTTAGGAGAAAGGTATATGGGAAGCTAGGAGTAGAGAGAAAGGTGACATATGTGTTATGTATGTATGTATGTATACATACACACACATACAAAAATATATATGTATATATGTATACCTATGTATTGTATATGGTTCGGTTGGGGAAGCTCTCTCTGAAGGGTGACATTTTGTTAGAAACCTGAAGAAATAAACAAGCATAACTGGAAGTGGGGGTGGCAAGAGGGTGGGATTGGGGTCCTCTTAGCACGAGGAATAGGTAAGAGGCCAGCGTAGCTAAGATGCATTACCTAGGAGAGAAGAAGAAGGCAAGGCAGAAACGTAACAGAGCCTCATAGATGTTTATAAAAGAAAAAAAACTTCTGCTTTTACCTTGATTGAGATGAGAAACTTTTGAAAGCTTTGGGGCAGAAAAATGACATCAACGGATATATGTTTTAAAAAGTTTACTCTAGCTGTAGGGTGAAGAACAGACCTTAGGGAAGCAGGAATGAAACAAGGTCGTTAGTTAAAAAGCTATTGTAATAATATAGGCAAAGAACTGGTTTGGACTGGGCTTATAGAGGTGAAAATGGTGAGAAATGATCAAATAGAGCCATTAATATTTGCTCATGTGATATATGAGAAAAAAAGAGAAGTCAAGGTTGTACCTGGGTCAGATAGAAGTACAGAGTTGCCCTTTATAGAGGTTGTAAGGATGAAAGATAAAGCAAGTTTGAGAGGCAAAAAGAATGACTTGTTTTGAACATGTTAACTGTGGAATTTCTATTTAATATCCACAGTGGAAATGCTGGTTTTCAGTTTTCTACAAAGTCTGGTGTTTAGTGGAGAAGCCAAGCTTAGCAATATACATTTGGGTATCATCAAGATATAAATGATGTTTAAAGATGCAAATTTTGATAAGCTCACTAAGGACATGATCAAGACATTCATAAATTCCAGGACTGAGCTCTGGAGTCCTCCAGTATGGAAATAAGGGGAAACCAGCCAGGAAGACACAGAAGAAGCAGATAGTGAGCTAGTAGGGGCACAAAGGAGAACAGTGTCAAACAATCCTCGTTTTAAGAAGGAAGAGTGGGTCGAGTATGTCAAATGTTGCCCAGTATTAACAGCACAATAAGATGGAAATGGCCCATTGGACCAGGCAACAAGAAAAGTAGGGGTGATTAGGACGTGATGAGAGTGGCCTTAAGAGAGCAGGAGGAGGGCGAGTGGAAACAGTGAAGAGACTTGTCTCTTATGGAGTTCTACTTTGTAATAGGGCAGAGAAAAAAAATACAAAATAAAAATTAAAACTTGACAATATAGAAATAAATTAAAAATAAATTAAAATTAATTAAAATTTAAAAGTTAAAAATTAAATTAAAAGTTATAAATAAATAAATAATTGGGCAGAGAGATTAGGCAGTCACTGAAAAGAGAGTGAAGTTGAGAATTTTCCATTTTTTTTTCTCTTAAAATGGGAAACCTTACAGCATGTTTGTGTACTGAGAGGAATAACTCCATTGGAAGATATGGTGGTGGGAGCATTTAAAAATTTTTCTTTTGTTTGCTTGTTTGTTTTTATGGTTTCAATGAGGTAGCAAGCAAGGAAGAAAGAGAAGAGAACATGTACCAACTAGTCATCCAGGAGGAGTGGGAGCACTGAATACAACAGGGAACTCTAATATTGCATGGTAGTAATAAAGGATGGTTTGAGGGGAGGGGTTGTGAATTTCAGCTGAGACCAGGTAGCAGGTAGAGTGTTTTTCTCCTGTCAAGTTCATGAGAGTTAGAAGAGAGAAAGAGAGAGAGCTGGAGACAGCCAGGATTAGAATTTTACCAGAGTCGTTCAAAGGAGGGAGTATGGGATAAGGAAATTTATATAATTATATGTAAGAGAGTCATAATGGTCTTCCATGAAGCCTAAGCAGAGGATGGAGGGATGAGGGGGAATGAGGAAATGAGTGACAGAGAAAAAACTACTGAAGCAATGGCTCATTGTTCCTAATGAGATTTTTTTTTAAGGGTTAGAATCAGAATCCCCAAAGTAGTGAGCTAGACAAATAGGAAGAAATTACCCAAGTGTAGGATCCCTGGAATTGGGATTACAGATGAGTTTTAGTAATTGTTAATGACAAGATCTGGGATATGGCCATTGGATGAGCGGCGGAGGGAGAAGAGAGATGAAACTCATTGGAGAAGAGGCCAGGGTCCTAAAATCACCAAGAATATGGCAGGATCGATGTGGGATACCTGAATGACCTGGAAGGGAAGGGGTGTGGGTGAAGGATGGAGGGGAGGTAGGTGATATGGTCTGAAGACTCATGAGACTCAAAAATGGAGGTGTTTACAGAAAAGAGAGTGAGAATGATCTGAAGATGGCACCTGGGAAGGCCCTCTGGCACCAGTGGGGTGCAGTCTCCCAACCTGAGGTGGTTTGAAGGGAAGCAGTGTCTTCTGGGATATCAGGTTTGAGTTTGAGTGAGAAAGTGAAAGAGACCAAGAAGAGTTTGAGGATAAAAGAGATGCTGTCTACAACTCTGGAGCTCTGGAGAACCCAGGAAAAGGAGTTGGATCTGGGTCAGAAGGAGGAGTGGACAAAGCTATGAGGGATCAGGGTGTGAGTGTGAACCAGACAGCCTGGGGCAGCGTGTGGCATGGCATTAGCCCTGAAGGTCTGCTGGGTGTTACAAACAACTGAGGTCATTGCAACATGTGCTCAGGGACAGCACGTCAAACACTCTGGCTCATTTTTCTCCTTAAGGAGCCTGTCTTCTGATCCTGTCCTTCTGAATGGCAGTGCTCTGTGCCCTCCGCTGGGCTGGACTGAGCACACACTGAAGACCATCTGTTATTAGGACTTTCCCTCTTTACCTTCCCGTCCCACACAGGAGGGAGGAAGCCCTGTGTTAGAGATGGGAAGGTCTGTCCTGCAACACATTTTTTAAATTTTTTATTTATTTCTTATTAAAGTATCGTTGATTTACAATGCTGGGTTAATTTTTGCTGTACAGCAAAGTGAATCAGTTATACATAAATATACATTCTTTTCATATTCTTTTCCATTATGGTTTATCACAGGATATTGACTACAGTTCCCTGTGCTATACGGTAGCACCTTGTTGTCCATCCATTCTATATGTAATAGTTTGCATCTACTAACTCCAGACTCCCAATCCTTCCCCCCCCACCCCCCTCCCCCTTGGCAACCACAACATTTCTTTTTTCTAACCTCAGGAGTTACCAGATCGTATATCTCTGCTCCAAGAGCACTGCCTGGGACAGCTGGAATTGTGGTGACAAGGAACGTATGCTCATACTTTTTCATTTAACCAGAACAAGGTAATCTGAGCCAGCTAGGAAGCATGTCTCTCCTGCCGGCTCACAACACTGAGGAATGTCCGAGGCCCTCGGGAGCAGGATGGTGATGCTGAGCAGTGTGGGGAGGAAGGAGACCGCCTGCTGGTTACCAGCGCTACCCTCTGAAGTGCCCATCTCCTTCCAGACTTTCCAACGTAGACTCCAGACAGCGGCACAGAATCACACTTATATATTAATACGGTTAAAACGTCAGATGATTGTCCTTGATAGCAAAACTTCCCGCCTAGTTTTACGGCCTGGGTGGTTTAATAAATCATTCTAGACCAGAAAGCAGTAGCTGTTGGCCTCTGTCTCACTCACGACCCTCCTTCAAATCCCGTCAGGGGTTATAGAATACGTCTGGAATCTTTCCGGCTTATGTGTTTTCACTTTTCAAGCAAAGTTAGAATTCCATCTCACATTTAGATTCTTTTCCATTGTAATTTCATAGTTACCAACCACCTCAGGGTAATGGCTCACCTCAAAGTTTGGTGGGTATAATACGTATTATATGGTTAAATTAACATGTATTGGTTGTTCATTATGGGCTAAGTAACTTACATGCATTATCCCATTAGATCTTTATAATAATTCTAGGAGGTAAGGGGTAATATTGCCTACAATTTACAGTTGAGACACTAAAATATTGAAAACTTATGACCCCAGGATCCTAGAGTAAGTAGCAGAGCCAGGATTTGAACTTGGGTGTTGATTCCTGATTATACATATTTTTAGCTACTACAATACACTGCCAGATTCTGAGTTAGGCGCTGGGTGGGGAAGCTGATTAAGACAACAGACCTAAAGGAGCTCACAGTCCAGTATGGAATTAGATATTTTATGCTCACAATATCATGCTATCATCTGACGCCTAGGTGCTTACCCACCCACAACATTTTGAATCACCATAAATGTAACTAGCCACCAACACTGATTTTTAAAGCATGCTTGTAGGCTGAGAGGAATCCTTCTTGGCAAATCAATTCATAAGCGTCATAGAAGAAAGATTAGTGTTAGAGAAATAACCTTCTGCAGCCTTTTTCCCCATCTTAAAGGAGTCAGCAGCATCAGCAAACAGAGAGCCGAGAGATGGGCGTCCAGAGCCAGAGCAGGACAGAGCAGGTTGTCTTCTACAGGGAACCATGAGCTGCGAGAGCTGCTATTCTCAAAAAAGGACTATTTCCGTTTAAGTTTCAATTCTTACTGAAACACACTAAACCAAAAGAAAAACACAACCTTGACTTATTTATGAAATCAGAATGTAACAGCTGCCATGGCAGAGATCAGCTTCCCTTCCTAAGTAGCATCTTTTTATAAGTAGCCTCCTCCAATTAAAGGCATTGTTACTTTGACAGAATATATCATCTATGACACTGCAGCCTAGAGGCCTGAGTACAGGTGAAGGTCGGCTTCACTAAGCCATTCTCTCTTCGACACCTTGTACCTTAAACATTCTGTTTTGTTTTCTCATCATAAGGATCATCTAATAATGTGTGTAAATGAATGTGTGTGTTATTTTTTTCTTTACTCAACCCCAGATTTTTTTATTTGCTTAAAGAGGGTTAGTAAAAGAAATAGGAGAAAAATATCAAAATTCAGAATGCTATCTATCTAAACTCTATGTTAAATTGTAAATGATTGTATTAGTTTGTTTGAATGATGATAGAACAGAAAGGGGGTATAATTTTTTTTAAAAAACCCGAGTCACCACATATCTAGAGTCTATAGTAAAATTGGAAAGGTATTTCAGTGGATCATACTTTAGGTGTTGCCTCCTCAAGTCAAAAGAATGTGTTCTTTCCAGGACCTCAATGAACAGAGCTGTCATCTGATGAAAGCTGTTTGATTTTTAGTGCTCCCAACAGTTAACTGAAGAACTTTTAATACTTCAGAGCACATATCCCCCATATACCCCTTCCCCACCCCCATACACAGTAGGCAAATTTCTTAAGCGAGACAATTTAGATAAAGCAACAGATACCTTGCAACCTTGAAGATGCAGGAAGTAATACACATTAAGGAAGAGATCAATAAAGTACAGGTCTATGCTTCTCCATGTACATTATCATATATGTGAGGCCATTCATGTCTCCGTGCACCAAACAGCGACTGCTTCCCTGTTCCCATTTACTATCCATGAAGCAAGCCAGTCAAGGCAAACGTTCTGTCCTCTATTGGCATAAGTAGGTGATTTACTTGAAATGAAATTGGCATTGTTTTTGACTAAGACAACATGAGAACTAAATGTCTTCTAAAAATTCCACAGCTCTCTTTGTGTGTGACTTGTTTGTGGAGGCATCTGTACTTTGTGAGTATTGTGAGCCTTCAGACGTCTTTACCACGGCTCTGGTTTTATTCAAAACTGCAGCGAAATGCCTGTGTAATGGCAACATACACCTAACAATTTTTTTATCATAAGTTTTTCTAATTCTCCAGTAGAAAGAGAAAGAAAGAAAGAAAGGAAGGGAGAGAGGAAGAGAGGAAGAAAGAGAAGGAAGGAAGGAAGAAAGAGAGAGAAAAAGGGAAGGAAGGAAGGAAGGAAGGAAGGGAGGGAGGGAGGGAGGGAAGATGGACAAGAGTTTCCCCACATAGGCTGTGTGTACTGTTTTGTTTCTTTCAGGAAAGAGAAAGGAATCTGATTCCACAGCCAACACAGAATACCAAACACATAAGGTAACATTAATAACAACAACAATAATTAAGACTAAAATGAACATATCCCTTCCACCCAGGTACCACATGTTTGATATCTGACCCAGAGAGCCATTAGCTCCGAACAAAATGAACCTCTGCAGTTAAAGCCCGAGCGGGGCGGGGTGGGGGGGAGATATGATTTAAGGGTTATCATGTGGGTTAAAAGATAAAGATTTCTGGGCAATGTGCTGCTGGCACTGATTTACTGTATAAGGTTAAGAACATTACTACTTCAGTTCCTTTTCTACTATTTTCAAAACAATGCATCCTCCTGCCTCTCACCGCATGGAGGTGACGTTACAGGAATCCACCCAAATTTCATAACTGATCCCATTTAACCAGGCTGCTGGTTGTGGCTGCTTCCGGTTATTGCCTTAGTAGAGTAAAAAGGTAGCACAGACACTGGTCCACTTAACACCAATCTCCCGGACCACGTGACCAGAGATAACATTGATAAGCACCCAGCACTTAGACCAACCTTGCTCCTCCCATAGGCTCACAATTTCCGGAGGTGCTGCAGGACGGCTGTAGTGAGGTGACAGTCATACTAAAGAGCGCAAAGTGTTCCTTAGCAGTAACAGTGAAAAGCAGGAGGTCACATGACCTCTTTCCCTTCTGGACCTTTCTCTCACACTTCCTCAGAGGCCCAAGGGACAGGAAGGAAATAAGACAAGCTTCCACGAGGTAAATGACACTTTTGCACGTGATGTATCGCGTGGGCTACCAAGAGACACAAAAGAGACTTACCACCATATTTCATCTAGAGCAGGACAGTGTACACTTCAGACCTGTGCTTTCGGAACTACCTGAAGGACCGTTTTCCTCCCAATCCATCATGGAAACATAATTGGACTGTACTCAGGTCAGATGCAAGCCCACACAACTTTCACGACACTCTGTTCAAGGGGACAAGACCACTGATCACACACTTGCTCCCAATTCCATACTCACTGCAGACCTAGGACAAGCGGTTCACAGACTGGCATCACGCTATGTGGAGTATGGGATTTGGAGTCTCACTGCCTGGCCCTGACCTTGGCTCTGCGGCTTACTTACCAATGTGTGTGACACGGACAATGAACTTAATCCTCTGTGCCTCAGCCTCTTCATCTGTGCAATGGAGACGAAAACAATAGCCACCTCATGGGCTTGTGGTGAGGACGGAAATGAGTTAACATACACAAAGCCACCAGGACAGCTACAACAATAA
This sequence comes from Neophocaena asiaeorientalis asiaeorientalis, assembly GCF_003031525.2. NCBI lineage: Eukaryota > Metazoa > Chordata > Mammalia > Artiodactyla > Phocoenidae > Neophocaena > Neophocaena asiaeorientalis. Next base: position 2,906,662 of record NW_020173111.1, on the reverse strand, counting down.
CAGGCACACAGGAGCCCCTCTGTGTGAGATTTTATTTCTCTTGTGTGTTTTCATCCATAGCCCAACTGGCTTTGCCACCTGTACACCTCAAAAGGGGTAGAGCCACAAATAAGATGGTGGAATATTAGTAGCCCTTGCCGCTTGTAAGAACAAGCCATATTTATCTCTGGCTCTCTCTCACACACACACACACACACACACACACACGGGGTGGGTGTCTTTCCCCAACGGATAGCCCAATCCATCCCCACTGTCTATCCTTTGTAACCTGCCTGGGAGGCCTGAGGCAGGACTCTAACCACTGGTTGGGGGTCTCCTGTTCCCTCTTCTTTCTGGCCCCCTTACTCTCTTGCTCCTTCTCTCTGTCAGAAATGCTCCCCTCTGGGTCCCTGTAAAACTTACTCCTCCTGTTTCCACAGGTCTCAGATGAAAGGCTGTCTCTTCCATGTCCTTCCTTGACCACTCTGAAACAAGTCTCCTCCATTTTGAAATTATTTATCATGTGTTTGTCTACCTCGGTGTGCATCACACGGTATCTGTAGTCTTCACTGCTAACCCTCATCTGCACCCTGATACTTGACATGTAGTAAATATTCAGTAAAAACCTGTTGAATCAATGAAGTATATTTCTCTATGAATCTGAAATAAAATTTAGTAGCTTCCCTTTGATCTTTTTTCCTTGTTACTCTAACTTCTCTCCACCTTCAAAAAATGTACTCTCATTCAATCACTCATTCAGTATTTACTAGGTTACAGGTACACATCAGCACGCTTAGGTGCAAAGGGGATGGAATAATACATTGGGTTGCTGCTTTTAAGGATTAGGGAAAAATGATGAACAAATAAACCTTATAAAAGCTGATATGTGGGCTTCCCTGGTGGCGCAGTGGTTGAGAGTCCGCCTGACGATGCAGGGGACACGGGTTCGCGCCCCAGTCCGGGAAGATCCCACATGCCGCGGAGCGGCTGGGGCCGTGAGCCATGGCCGCTGAGCCTGTGCGTCCGGAGCCTGTGCTCCGCAACGGGAGAGGCCACAACAGTGAGAGGCCCACGTACTGCAAAAAAAAAAAAAAAAAAACCAAAAAACTGACATGTGCTCTATATGTGAGCTTGTGTCTGTGTTTGTGTATGTGTGTGTTAGTGTGATGCTCAGAAAACTCAGAGAAAAACACAGAATGACACAAGGAATTTTATCACAGTGGATTCACAAAAGGCTACAAATTTGAGGTTGACCTTGAGAGAAAGTCTCTAGGCATACAAAACAAAGATGATACGTTGAAGGTGAGAAATAGTTAAACCAGGAAACCCATTTCAAAGAAATTATAAAATAAATGAGCGATCTTATTCCAAATCCCAATCGAGCTTATTTGGAAAATAAATTCTTTCTATTCCTATATGCCTGTGTTTTGATTTTATATATTTTTGTTTTAATTTTGATGTCATACTTAACAGTTAAGAATGATAAGATTAGAAAAAATCATTCTAAGAGTTTCAGTAAAATTCTGTCTTTGCAAAGACAGCATCTGCAACCAAATCAGAGCTGCAATTAAAAGAATATATATCAGGAGAATACTTATTTGTGTTATAAATAATCAGCTGAACATTTGCATGTTTATCTTTACTTGTAACAGCTAATACCACCCGGCTAGCCAGTAAATATGAATAATATTTTACATCTGTAGGATGAGACTCTTTTCAAAATTATCTCATCAACATGATCTCATTTAATCCCCATAATACCCCTGTGAGATACAATGACAGGTATTTTAATCTCTATTTCACAGACAAGTCAGCTGATAGAGAAGTGTTAAGGGACTCGTCCAAGCCTGCAAAGCGACCTAGAGGCAGATCAGAGATGAGATCTCAGGAGTTATTCCACTATAACTTGACTTTCCCTGGCCACCAAAGTCCAAAACAGAATCAAGACTTCTGCGTGTTAAGGTTATAATATTTGAAATTATATCAATCTATATATGCTGATCAAAAATATATGCAACAAGAGTCACTTTTATTCTAGTAAAATCCTTGCAGAAAGACCAGACTTGAAATAAACTGGTAACAATTTTAGGATTACCATCACTTTTTTGCTGCTGATTAGAATGAAGCCTTTAACAGATGATTTCAACAAGGACCATCCAAGCCAGTGAAGCAGACATACATCAGTGTGCTCGACACCTGTGTTGGTGGGGTTGGCCATGGTATAGGAGCATCACTGGACAGGGAGGTGACCATCCAGCCTACAGAGATTGGTTGGGAGGTGGACACACATGCTCCAAACCACACCCATTCAAGTTCTCCCGAGGTTTTTAATGGAACTTTTGGGAAAGAGTCACTCTTTTGTTTGGTGATGAGCAGCTCTGGGGCTCCTGCAATCCTGAAGCCACTCCATCAACACAGAGGTGAGGGAAGAATTACGAAGAAAGTGGACACAGGTGAGTCACGTAGGCAGCAGCGTGACTGGGGGAAGAAGAAATCCATAGGAAGGAGAAAAGCAAAATTAAATGTTAGGGGCTTCCCTGATGGCGCACTGGTTGAGAGTCTGCCTGCCGATGCACAGGACACAGGTCCGTGCCCCGGTCCAGGAAGATCCCACATGCCGCGGAGCGGCTGGGGTCGTGAGCCATGGCCGCTGAGCCTGTGCGTCCGGAGCCTGTGCTCCGCAACGGGAGAGGCCACAACGGTGAGAGGCCCGCGTACCGCAAAATAAATAAATAAATAAAAATAAATGTTAGTTTTCCCTGGACCAGTAGTTCTCAACCTTGCCTCCATATGAGCACCACTGGGGAGTCTTACAAACTCCCACTGTCCAAACCTCACCCCAGTTCAGCTAAACCAGGACTTTGGTTCTGCCCATGTCCACATTCCTGTCCAAGGTCAGCACATCTGCCTACCAGTGGTGCCCGAGGTCTTCTGGCTTTGGCAGAGGTTCTGCAGCAGTAGTAGAAGTTGGTTCTTAAACACTAAGAAATGGAGCCACTAAGAAAGAAGCCAGCAGAGGGCTGATCAAGAGGCAGACTTTACCAGATAGCACTGCATTTTTTTTTTTAATTGAAGTATAGCTGTCCACAATGTTGTGTTAATTTCTGCTGGGCAGCAAAGTGACCCAGCTATACATATATACACTCTTTTGCATATTCTATTCCAGTATGGTTTATCCCAGTAGATTCGATATAGTTCCCTGTGCTATAGAGTAGGACCTTATTGTCCATCCATTCTATATGTAATAGTTTGCATCTACTAACCCGGGTCCATCCCTCCCCCAGCCCCACCTTGGCAACCACAAGTCTATTCTCTTTGTCTGCGAGTCTGTTGCCACAACTCAACAACAACAGCAACAAAGAACAACCCAATCAAAAAATGGGCAGAAGACCTAAATAGCATGGCATTTAACACACTGTATCTTTTCAATTGCTCCTGTGAAGGCTTCAGAATCACTGTCCTGCTGCTGCTTTCCTGTGGGTGGGAGTAAGGCCAGTTAAAGCCAATTTCAAGCTACCAACAACACATCACGAAATGCAGAGTTGGGAGAAATGAGCAGTTGCAACCCATTTTATGATATTTTTACCATATGGATATAATAAATGTTAAGAACTTCAAGAGCACAGATAATAGCAAAACCCAGTAAAATCATTACGAAGTGGTGAATTTTGAGTATTGCCTTTCTAAAATATAATTTATTTAATTACAAGTTTCTATAGTGTGATTTCAAATAATGACTGTGTTTAAAAACCATCTTGCGAAATTCCTAGAAAATTTAAAAATTGGTTTTCACAAGTGTCAACTTAAAAAAATGCACAACGTGAGAGTGCGAGTTTAGTTTTATTTGGGGTAAAATGAGGACTGCAGCCTGGGAGCCAGCATTTCAGATAGCTCTGAGAAACTGCTCCAAAGAGACGGGGGGAAGATCAGTATATACGTGACTCTGGTGAAGGGGGAATACATGCAGTCAAGCACATATTTTTTTGGCAGAAGGTTTCTGCTAGTCACGAGGAGCAGTCGTCACCATGGAGGATCTTAGTGTTTTTCTAGATATGAGGAGATACAAGAAATGGGCTCATAAAATTGGCTCCTGAAAATATCTAACTATCTGAAGACCTGTTTTCCCAGAGCACAGCGTGTCTCATTTCAGCTCTCCACCCTGAACTCCTTTCAGGGGGTGTTGAAAATCAGCAGCTGCAGCAGCACATAATCCTTGTAGAGGTAGATGGCAAGTGCCCATGGCGAGTGCCAACTGTAGTTGACACAAGCCAGGTGGAGCTCTCTGTAGGACACCATCCGTACTTTTTACAACTTCAGGGATGTATTCTCATTATAAAGCAACTCACCAGATGCAAACTAGTATATATGGGATGGATAAACAACAAGGTCCTACTGTATAGCACAGGGAACTATATTCAGTATCCTGTGGTAAACCATAATGGAAAAGAATATGAAAAAGAATGTGTGTGTATATATATAAATATATAAATATATATATATATATACACACACACACATATATATACATATAACTAACTTTGCTGTACAGCAGGAACTAAACACAACACTGTAAATCAACTACACTTTCATAAAATGTAAAAAAATAAAAACTAAAAAAATAAAATATCAGATGGGAAAAAAATAAAACAAATAAAGCAACTCACATTGACTGAAGGGCTCTTGATTCAGGTCGGGAAAGACCCACCTTCACAAGTTCATGGTCTTGTTCTTGCTGACCTCTGCCATTTTGGACTGGTTGCTACACTCAGACGGAGGTGAGTCAAAAGGGCCCTAGTCCACCCTCACTCATCCTCTCTTCCCTGTAAGCACTTGGTGTCCCACCGCCCCAGCACTAAACCCTCTCTCTATGCAAACTGAACAGCACCCTGGGTTTCCTTGCCTCAGTGCATTGAAGTCTAATGCTCTGATGCTAACCACCCACTTCCAAGCAGAATTTTTAAGGTTTCCAGGGTCACCAGGCAGGATACTAATACATCATTTGATTTGCATCATTGTGCCTCCAGCTCCAAACATTCCTCAGTCATTTTTAATGCTAAAAAGGCTTTGATTACTTCTGAGAACGCTACCCACCCCTCTCCTCCCCTTTTCAAACAGCAAAGTCTAGAATTTCATTTCCTGCAAACAGGCACTCTGAAACCAGCTAGATGAATATCAAAAGTGCATTCCCCTAAATGATAGCTGCTTTCCAAAGGATCCCTCAAGGCTCAATTACTTGCCACTTCTTTGCTTGGTTTCATATGTTAGCATTCCTTCGCAGTCTCCAGCGAAAATCATAAGGGCCTTAACCACTGATAACAGTCTGCAAACAGGGAAAGTCATCATTACCATTCCTTTAACCAACACCGAGGGTTTCCTACCCACAAGGTCCGGGGCCAAGTCTGACTCTTGTTTCCCTTTTACATCTTTTAGTTAATTGCTTCAATTTGTTCCATTCCCATTCACTTTCTTTTGCTAAATCACAATTATTCATCACATATGTGTAGCCAGGAGGTTAGGGAGAACACCCAGCTGGTATTATCGGGAAGCCAGAATTTCTTTCAGGGGGAAGATTATCCTTGGTGTGACCCAACATTATCCTTTTCTCTTTTTTTTTTCTTTATTTTAACTTTTTGCCTAGCTTCAGAAGCTGCTTATACCCAGAATAGCAGTGCTGTGATTCACTGGGTTAAACAGACAGAACAAATTCAATATTAACCCACAAGGGGCCATGACATCACCACTACAGGCATGTGGCCTCCAGAAGACACTCTAACACGAGAAACCCCAGACACTAATTCAGAAAATAAGTCCAAGCACCCTGGCCTTATGGAATTAAACATTCAGAGGAAGTTATATGTGCCTATATCTTAGAATTTTGCCTGCTAGTTTTTTAAAATTTAGAATTAGATTTACTAATGTATAAGCACAAAATAGAAGGAACATAACTGAGCTCTTACTATATTCCGAGCACTGTTCTAATGGCTTCAAGTGAATTTTTTTTTCTCATTGAAACATCACAGTAAGGCTGTGAGGTAGGTCCTGTTATCATTCCCGTTTTACAGATGGGTAAACTTGAAGACAAATCTCTTTTGTTTTTGTGTTTTTGCAATAGTAATTCTAGGCCAGTTAATAGTTTCTCTTTTCTCATTGGGAAGACAGATGCGCTTGATCTCCCCGAGACATTTATTACTAGAGGAACCACAGTACAACTGGGAGTAAGAAACAGAAATCCAATACTTGAGAAACACTACAATTAAAAGAAGCAAGTAGAATTATTTTGTTGCTTATCAGTTTATGGAGACATTGGAAACTCTGGCTCCCAACGAAGGCATTTAAAATTTTTTTCTCACAATAGTTTGCAACTTAAATTTCTGAAATATTCCTGTTTGATTATTCACTAGAATATTTTCTTATTTGTCAGAAAAGGAAGATAAGGGCACTTTAGCTAGCTTATCTTATTACAAACGCATACAACCAAGAATTAATAAAGTTTTTTTTAAACAACGTATTTAAGCTTTTCTCTCAAAATGAAAGCATCATTTTGGCTAACTTTCATACTTTAACTGTTTAATACACTGTGAGTACTAGTGGTGATCGTTGGAAGATTACAACTGCTTCCTTGGTGTCCCCCACCTCATTCCCACTGTATGCTTTTGGGCAGTGTTTTTTATTCTATGATTTTGTATACTTTTCTTTGAATCCCTCACACCTAAGAGAATATTGATATATGACTGTTATATAAAAAATGTTTAAAGGATTAATGAATGAAAGAAGCAAGAAATCTTTTAAAGGTGATGAGGCTACGGGAAAATAATTCAGAAAGACCTTTTGTACTTAGAACTGACTGAAACACAGCCTGATTCTCCAAACTCTAGATTAGTCAAGTTTTCTGGTCTCTCTCCTTCAGCACATCATCTCCATCTTCAGGCTGGACCTTTCCTGCAAAACCTAGATCAAATGTAGAGCCTTCCTTGAATCTACCATGGCAAAATGATCTGTGCTGTCTCCTGCCCCTGTTTTGTACGATGCTCTCTCTCTCTCTCTCTCTCTCTCTCTCTCTCACACACACACACACACACACACACACACATACACAGACACACAGAGAATTAATAAAATCACTGTCATATTTTAATGTAATGGCATTAATTTGTGTATATTACCTCTCAGTTTCTTGACAGCACTGACCATGTTTGCTCACTCAATAATGCTGTGAGTATGTGTTTCCAACATAATTCTACAGAGAGATATTTAAACAAGGACCTGGTCAATAAATTTGCCTGGCAAATGTTTTGGCTTTCTAACACCAGAGATTGCCCCACCCCACTGGCAAAACCAATCAAATGTCTGTTTCCGTCTCAAAGATGAGCTATTTAAACTTATCACCTTGTGCCTGTCTTTCTCCAGTCCACACCCCTGCACCATTACAAGTAAACCCTCCCAATCCCCAAACACTAAGCATGCTGAGATGATTCTTAGGGTGGTTGAAAGGAACACAGGTGTAGGTGAACCACTATGTCAGAGAAGATACTTCCTGTGCCACGTACAAAATACCAGCGTTTGCTCAAGGAACCATGAGGACACAGCATCTTGGGAAGGCCCATTCAGCTCACTGCTGGAGCTCTGAGCCAACAAAGGTAGCATAAAAACCAAAACACAAAAATGGTATCAGCGATCGTGACACGCAGACATTTTTATTCCTCTCTTTAAAACGTCAGCTCCTCCTGACAGCTAGATCCAGCCACTGGACGTAAGAAATGTTTCGATTTGTGAACCCCTTCCGCCTTTGCCACGGAGGACGACTTCAAACAGCCATCAGTAAACAGCATTCTCATCACTCCAGCCCAGACTGAATTCTAATCAAGGTCTTTTAAATGCCATTGAACAAATCTATATACTATGGATTGTTTTCTTGTATGCCTCTAGCCAAACGCTATTCACCGGGTCATTTATTACTTTTAGAAAACCAAAACAATCCACACTAATAGTATAAATTATAGTACATCTAGAAGCAGCATCCAGGCATCCTTGGTAACTTAATAATAGAACTGAAAGAAGCTTTTAATTATTCCTCCTCCGGTAATTTATTAGACAGTCTGTATCTAGGAATTGCATGAGTGGAAGATCCAGGTTTATATCACCATTAATCAACAGAAACGTTCTGGTCTGCAAATGCGCTAAAAACCAAATACTAAAATCCAAGGAGTAAGCATAGTTGAGTTCAAAGAGAAATAAAATACGGAAATTTTTAAAAGTCCAACAGATTATCCAAAGCAATATATCTAGCAGGAGTCAGGAATTCTTAAATAGGTTATCTAACATAAAAATGAATGTCCAACTTGCAGGGAACTTCTGATAAAATGTTTCTGTAAGTTGTAATTTTAATCTAAGACATGAGATGCAGGGTCAACTACAACTATACTCCAACCTGATTCAATGATGCCAAGGTGAAATCAACAAATGATGTCATGATTTACTCACTTTCTCTTGAGAAAAGCCCATGGAAAGCAATAGAGTAAACAGCAGACCACTTAGCTGCTCAAGTTCTTTACATCTGTAAACAAGTCAATTAAAAAGACTTCCCAGAATCGCATGTCATAAGGCCTGTCTGTCCATCATCTCCGAATGTATGAAAGAAAAACCACAAAGCCATTTCTCTGGGCTATTTATTAGAGAGACGTAATTGTAGGCTTCAAGAAAATGACATCTGAAAGAAGAGCTGGGCCTGCATTGTATCCTCAGATTAATTAAGCCAAAGCCTTGGAGGTTTGGCATTGAAGTTTCAGAAAGAGCTGCCTTTTTACTGAGCAAAGTTATTTCTGTAAATCAGGGTTGGAACTGGGGAGTCCTCACTGTCACCATTTGGGGACCTTCTTACTGGACAGAAAGAATAATTTCAGCTACATTCATTTCTAGGTCCAATAATCCATTCCACACTAGTTTCCCATATTTCTCTCTTTCCTGCCCCTTAGCTCTGGATGCTGGGACACGTTTCTGTTGGTTATGCCAATATTCCCTCCTTCCTTGACCCTGTCCCAACCGTCAACAAAACAAGCCAAAAGGAAATTTCAACAGTTTTCTTAATTTACACACCATCATTTTCTTCATTGCCCACTCTCTCTTCCCCATCTTCAAACTGTGTGTGGGTATGTCGGGGACAGTGGCTTAAGAAGTTTCATCTGAACTACTGCAAACACTTGTGAGATTGGAAAAGAGAAAGACAAATTGGGGATATCTCTGATTCAAAAAATTTAGAACAATTCTTGTATTTTTTTTCTGTTCTGTTTAAATTTCATTGAAGCTTTACTTTTTAACAGTCTCTACTGAACTCCTGTTTTTCATTAGTGATGTGAAAGATAGCTCAGGTTGAAGCTGTAGAATTCATTAATTCAGTCAACAATATTTATTGAGCACTTACTAAGTGCCAGGCAATGTACTAGGCATGATGCGAAAAGTGATGACAAATTTGCTCCCTAGTCGTCACTCCAATGAACATAGATCAATCTGCTCTTTTGGCTTTCCACATATCAGTATAGACACTTCCATCTCTCTGGGTGATCAGGCCAAGTACCAACAATAGGGTTTGCTGAACCAGCTTCACTCCACACATCCCTCCATGGACCTTGGTGGTCTTTTTTACTAAATGATACAATGTTAGACTCCTTTCTAACTTCTGATGGCAAGCTAGTTCAGGCTGAAACTTCTCTATTTTAATAAAAAGTTAACTCAATTGATGGCCACGTAAGTATCCGGAATCCACATACAAAGAGACATTTTGCAATTCTATGACTAGCACAGGGTCTGAAGAATTAGTTACGGTTTCAATGAATTCTATGCACAAAGTAGTCTCAGTGTCTAAAAGAGAGATGCCACAGTGATTCTCTTATTTTCATCCAAGGTGACATCTTGATCATTGGTTTATGGATGTTTCAACATATCACCCTCAATATTTCTTTTCATTTACTGGCTTAGAACAGAGGAAGAAACATAATAAAATCAAGTGCACTCTTGTCCTTCCTGATTAGTTATAATCTAGTTGTAGAGAAAGTGCATTACTGTCCTTTATTTTTCTAGTTTCACCAAAATATTTGATTAAGAATGGGGAAATATTATTTGCCTCTTTTGTAAAAAACAAAACAAAAAACTTATCTTTTCTTCCAAGAACAGTACATGTTCTTTATAGGAAAAAAATGGAAAATATAGAAAGTCAGAAAGAAATAAAAAGTAATTATATTCCTATCAAGCAAATACAACCACAAGTTTTAAAAGCTGTATATCCTTTAAATTTTGCTATGCTTTGTTGGTGATTAAATAACATTTATGGTGTTTTCCTGATTATAAGGGTAATAAATGTTAATAACAGAAAATTTGGAATATACAGAATTCTATTAAAGCTAAATTATTTGATTCTAGCAGTGTTCTTGTTTTGACACATTGCCTTTCCGCATCAACTAAAATATTTTTCTGTCTTGCTTTCCCTTTGTCTCTCTGTCTCTGTTTCTTCTCTCTCTCTCTCACACACACACATTCACACACACATTGTATGTTGCTTTCTTAACATATCACAATTGTTTTTCAGGTTATTAAATGATTTTCTTAAAGGTAAGTTTTAGTGGAGACAATATTTCACCATATAGATGTAAAGTAATGGAATGCTTACATATTAGAATTAAATTATTTTTCGATTGTAATTATTGATGGGATAAACATCAATTTTTTTAAAATTACACTATAACTTTATCCATAAAATGGAATACCACATCAAATTATTAAGCATGTTGAAGACGTCTCATAAATATCACATATTTCACCAGAAAGCTTTTACACAATTTTCACCAGAAAGTACATACAAATATATAGTATTTTTCTCTTTCAGCTTTTCCATGTGTTTCCAAATATCATTTTATTTTTTACAAAATAGTTCCACCACTGTTGGACATCTGGGTTGCTAATTAACCTTTACAATTGTTTTTGATTCCCTGATCAAGGATGAACACGCTTTTCTAGTAAAGACTGACTTTCATTTTCATTTTTAAAGCTGTAGATACAGAAACAATGGCAAAGAAGTCATCGACAAGTGTCACAGCTCAACTAGATAAAGGATAAAAGACTGTAAAGAGATGAGCTTAATTTTACTTGTGTCAAAGTAGTTGGTTTGCTCTGCGGGGTGTTTAGAAAATTCTTGTCCCGCAAAATAAAAAATTCCCTCTAGTTAGGCCAGAAAAACAAATTTGGAGGAATCTTTCATTAGAACCCTAAGGTTTTTTTTTTTTAATATTTCCCAAATAGATCAATATAGATATGTGTTGTTAGGTAATGTCTGCATATCACTAATAACAGAACTGTCACCTAAGTAATCCTATTTTACTTTTTATATTAAAAGAAATAAACCTGACTTCAATTACATTTTTCCAAAGAGTGATTTCTTTACCTGTCCCAAATTTAGATGCATATGACAGTGAGGAATATTCTTAAAGCTGAAAGTTGGTTCAACTCTTATTTCAGCCTAGCATTATTTTCTTTCCTCTTTTGGTAAAAGATTTATTTATTATTTATTTATGTTATTTATATTTTTTGGGCTGTGTTGGGTCTTAGTTGCGGCAGGCGGGGTCTTCATTGAGGAACGTGGGATCTTTTGTTGTGGTGCACGGGCTTCTCTCTAGTTGTGGCACACAGTCTCCAGAATGTGTGGGCTCTGTAGTTTGCGGCACACGGGCTCCAGCTGAGGCGCGAGAGCTCAGTAGTTGTGGTGCGTGGTCTTAGCTGCGCTGCGGCATGTGCGATCCTAGTTCCCCAAACAGGGATCGAACCCACGTCCCCCTGCATTGTAAGGTGGACTTTTTTTTACCACTAGACCACCAGGGAAGTCCCAGCCTAGCATTATTTTTGGAGATCCAAATGTTTATTGCCACTTATATGTATTATTTTTTTTCCTTGTTTGATACACACAGGAGGATTAACCAATTCTAAAAATATTTGAATTATGGGAAAATGCTGTTATGCTAAATTTCTAAACTGAATGGCAATTCCTTAAAATTTTAAAAGGAATATCTACTATATAGTATACTTTTCCTAAATCTTTTTGATATCCTTACTTTGAAAAAGCAAAGCTTAATGGTGAATTTACATGTTATTGCTTTCTGCAGCCTTCCTCACCTACAGAAATTGCCATTGTCCCACCCATAGAAATTGCCATTTAGTGTGGCAAGGCCTTTTCCAGAATCTCTCTGTTTGAAAACTGCAATTTAATGTAATAATTTCCATCCATATAAATAGATGCTATCGGATGCTCTTGATAGTGGTATTAATGGAAGCTGGGGTCAGACTCTAATACAAAATATCAAAAAGTATTTTATGGGATCTTCCTTAATAGCCCTTGTGAAGTCGATTTTCATTAATTAGCTCTTATTTCTCACTGAGTTCTTCAACATCGAGAATAAAGAGGACTGCGTAGGGCTATGGCAATCTGAACTCCACAAATTATTTTAGGCATCAGTCACTCCGTGAACTCGTGATGCTGGCAAAACTTTGCAGGAAGGGATAGGTCGGCAATCCCAATACTTCAAGCTACAGGAAAATGGAAAAAGCACAAAAGGCATATGCACCTGAAGCTCAGAAAGCCAGTGCACAGAGAAGTGAAATTTATTATTCTAATGACTTTCCCAGCATGAGACTCTCACCAGGAGACACAGGTCTGTGCATCTAATAAGGCCATAGAGTTCGGGGATTCCTGAAGGACTCCCGTGGCTCTTTCCAAAGCAGCATTTTATAGGTGGGAAAATACAAAGTATGTGAAAAGGGTGCAAGACTGCTACTATCTACACTGCTTTGCTGCTAGCTACCCTCACATGTATTCCTTGGAAATGAAGCCAATTTTGGCCAGCAAGCTCCAATTAAAATATTTAGGTTGTTTTAAATGCTTATTCATATTTTGTTCTTAAAGCATGAGAAATCCTAGATCAGGCTAGCTGGAATGTCTCACTTCCATGGCATATACAACTGGGTCTACAACATCTAGGTCCCTCCAAGTTCATCCTTCTCCACTTTATCAGCCCTTTTATGCAATTATAAATGTTTATGGACATATACCCCTAAATCTATTTTTATATAATAATGTGATTATTCTACATGCATTGTTTTGCCAGGTTAGTACTTTGTTTTTCAGTAAATGATATACCTGAGGTTTTCCAGTGTCATATATGTAGCTGTATCATATTTAACCAAACCCCCTCCACTTTGGGCCTTTAGTAGGTTCCAACATGTCTACACAGGCCATCCCTGTGCATATATCATTTTGTCCACGTGCACATAATTCCTCGAAGTAGAAATTCTGGACCTAAGATATTTTGATGGACATTTCCAAGTGGCCATCCAAGTGGCTTTTCTGATTTAGTCTGTGAAAGTAACCATTCCTGGACATCATCATTATCCATGTGAGGTGATACAGGTGTTATATTTTTAATCCATTTGATAGCAAAAAAGTTTTCTCATTGTTGTTTTAAATTAGAACTTAACCTCAGTCACTCCTTTTACATCTTGATGTTTCATGAAACCTTGGGTTAGAAAGCCTCAGTAGGAATTACTTTACATAGTCATCAGGTCTCGCTAATGTGTTTGTGATTATTCACAGTGAAGATCCTGGTCCACAAAGTAGGCAAACCCAAATAAGAAACAGTCTACTCCTAATTCTTTCCAGGCTCGTGTCTGCCCAAATGTACTCCAAATTAAATGTATCATGTCCCACTCCTTCTTTTTTTTTTCTTATGGTGTGTTAGTTTCTGCTTTATAACAAAGTGAATCAGCTATACATATTCATATATCCCCATATCTCCTCCCCCTTGTCCCACTGCTTCTGAATTAAGTAGTAAGCTGCCTCAGGGATTATAATGAGGCAGTCGCAGATTTAGGCCAGAGCATGAGGACATACCAAATTCAACCAAAAGTCCTAGCAGGTAAGAACATAAATCAGAATTAGAAGCTGAAGCTACTATCAGGTGTTTGGAACAGACTTGTCTCCAGGGCAGATGAGAGAGAGGCAGAGTTTCTACATGGCCCAGGATGTAAAAGAATGGGAACCACTTATTTATTCCTTTGCATGCAGGAAGATCTCAGAAAGTATTGATATTGGAATGACATTCCAAACAGGACACTACCCAAAGGACCAAAGAACTGCAATGGGGTGGAGTTGCTCCTTACCCGGAAGTAGGTTCTAAAGTCAATATTAAGGCCCAAGTGTAGTCAAAACTACATGTTAAAAATACCTGATGTTATTTGTACAGTACACTGTACATGGTCCAACATGGAAAATAGCTGTAGCATTTGGGAAGTAACAATATAGGTTAAAATTGTCACTATACCCACTATTTTCCCCTTTGGAAACTGGACATTTGTATGCAACCACTCATGTGTAAGATCTTGTAAAGGCTGTGCCCAATGTAAGACCATCCCTCTTTATACATTTCCAACCAAATAATACCCAACTTTTCTTGAGTATATTATCTCATTTGGTCCTCCAAGGAGCTTGATGCCATAAGTGCTATCACTAACTCTCTATTTTGGGGGGAAAATGGTCTCTTTTCACATAGGAGGTAGTAGGTGTGTGAACGCATATACATACTCACTGAAGCACACACATATATTTCCCAGTAAATATTATTCACTATGTAAACTTCAGATTGATCACAGGAGTGTATACAAATTACCTACTGTTTAAAGCAATACAGTCATAAAGAAAAATCGATACGCTTAACAATGACAGTTATTTGTAAATATTTTCATATGCATATTTAGCAATAATGGCCAGAACACTCATGAATATTTATTTAGTAGAATGAAGGTCATTAAGATCACATTTTAGATGGAGGTTAACCAAGCTCTCTGAAACTAAGAAATACTGTTATTTCTCCAGAGGACTTTTTGGCCCAATAAATTGCCTTAAGAAAATAGCCTCTTGAGGGATAATTATGATCTAATTGCTTGAGATCTGAGCACCACAAAATTTGCCACTAGGGCAACAAAACATAGAGTAAATGGATTTTCCCATCACTACTTCATTGAGAGAGTTGTGAAATAAAAAGACAACGTGACAGAGGTGAGAGAAACTGTCAGTGTGAAGCCTGCTTCTCAAGAATGATCTTGAAACACCCTTAAATGTCTGTATTCAACATCATCTGACTTGTGAATTCAACTTGCACTGGTCCTACTTCATCAGCGTGTTTCTCTGGATGACGTACCTACCATGCAACCAATGAGTGGACCTTACAAAAATAAAAGTGATCATGATTACAGTTCTTTTTAGTAACTTTTGTTTTTACAAGGTTCACATAAAGTTCTAGAAAGAACAGACAAAATTACGATATCTTGATAGAAATCATATCAGGACCTGGTGAAAGGTGAGAGTGCAGAGCACCGGCTGGAAGGAGGAATATGGGAAATTTCTGGACCCACAGAACTGTTCTATATCTTGATTGGGGTGATAGTTAAGGGTATATACTTTTACAAAAGTCATTGAACTGTAGACTTAAGATCTGTGCTTTTTGTTTTATGTAAATTTTTCTTCAGTGTAATTTCCATTAGGATTTCTTCTTTGGAAAAAAAAGCAATTGCCATTTATCCAAAGCTTTCCCTTTGATTTTGGAAACAAAGGAGCACACTGTGTAGTCACTGATGTTTTGGAAGACTAAATGTTGCTGTAATGAGGAGTATGTTTTTTCTGGGATGTGACATCAGAAGATGAACAGAACATCTACTTTTTTTTTTTTAATGTGCAGATTTCCCCATAAGAGTTACCTTGTTTGGCTAAAGAGTGAGGTGTTAGGAAGCTCCAAGTTATGAGAATGGCCATTTGTAATGAACATTCTAAGTGCACTGATGACAAATGTGAATTAAGCAGTAGGCCAAATGAAGCATATGTTAGAAAAACATACAATAGTTTTTCTATATTGCTTTTTCTTAACCAAATTTCATCTTTTCAGAGTTTATTATGAAGGCTGTTTATGAAGAGGCATAAGAGAAGGGGTATTATAGAGACAAATTTTTATTTCAATTCAATTTAAAACAAAATAAGTTATGTATTCCCTATACATGGCGGCCATTGTGATGACACCAGGAACAGAAAGGTAGACAAGATTGTGTGTTTCCTTAGTCAGAGAATATCTAGTCTGGCAGGAGCCCAGGCCCTGAAATGAATAATTACAACACAGATAAAAACTGAGGCAGGGCTGCTGTGGATAAAAGTATGGGCTCTGGAACCAAACTGTTCAAATTCTTGTTTGCACTTACTAGGTGTATAATCTTAGACAAGTTGTTTAAATACCTTGTGCCTAAATGTTACATCTGAAAATGGAATGGATAAATAGTATCTATCTCACAAGGTTTTGAAGGATTAAGTAAATTCACAGATGTAAAGTTCTTAGAACACAACCTGGCAGAGAGTGAGTGCTATGTAAGTAACAGGGAAACACGTGGCCGCCAAGGGTACTTCCTCTCAGTCAGTGTCCACTCTGCCAGGTGTCCTGATGTTGGCAATGAATGCATCATGATTGCAGAGACTGATACTGCTCAACAGAAGCACAATCTATCTCCTCTTGTGTTAACTCCATGGAAATCCATGAAAATCTGAATCACTATGTAGCTGATATATACAGTGAGAGAGACAGACAGACAGAATGAGAGGAAGAGACAGAGACAGAGAGACACACAGAGAGAAACACAGACACTGAGAGAGAGACAAACAGAGATGGTGTGAGTGTGAGAACCAAGGC
This sequence comes from Neophocaena asiaeorientalis asiaeorientalis, assembly GCF_003031525.2. Classification (NCBI taxonomy): domain Eukaryota; kingdom Metazoa; phylum Chordata; class Mammalia; order Artiodactyla; family Phocoenidae; genus Neophocaena; species Neophocaena asiaeorientalis. Next base: position 2,889,920 of record NW_020173111.1, on the reverse strand, counting down.
TATGGTCTGCTTGAGAGTTATATTTCACACCATAAATGAACAAAGTTGTACTATGGCATGAATATCTGGCAAAAATATTGTGGAAATTAATATGCACACACATGTAAACAGGTACATACACCTTTCACAAACATCTATGTGGAATGAAAGAAAGAGAGCAAGGGGATGTTCAGATGTGTATTTCCTAATTCTAGAGTTGGGATAATAACTCTAAGAAAAGTGGAAAATGTCAATGACTAATCAACAAATGGTAAGAGCAATTTTAAGGCATACTTCCTAAGAAAACTTACCATTAAGTAAAAACCAGAAACAAAAAGAAACCAAAAACAAATGAAAACCCCTCTCATTTTTACTGGAGACTAGGATTGCTGGCAAAGCATCTGGATCTCATACTAATCTGTGTCTGGTAACAGGATTTCAAATGTTGTAGAGTCCAGATGAAGAACTCATCTACTTCTAAAGGACTTTGGTTCACACCTAAAATAACTCTGCATAATTACATCAATGAGATTTGCTAATAAGAAACCTCATATGTATTAAAATACAAGTGTTAATCTCTTTTTTCTGGTTTATAATTTTATCTCATCAAAGTCCACATGCCCTTTGGTAGAAACTTCCAGGCAATAATTAATTATGTTGTTTAAAACATTATTGGCTGTTTTGGGTGTCTTAAGTTGTGAAGATTAGAATCCCATTAGCAAAATCATCAAGTGAAAAATACATAACTCTATTTGATTTGCTATACAGAGATTCCATGATGAATAATTAAAGCATCCCCTCCAGGACTTCTGGTTTCAGATGGCAGAATGAAGCATGATTTCAAAATCTTCCTTCCCACAAGCCTAATTATAGTAAGTAAAGGAAGAAAAAAAATGCCCAGCTGCAGTCAAGCAAAAAAAGAAGCTGGTGGCCACTTAAGAAATAAATGCTCCTATGAATCTATACTCCTTAATCGACACAAAAAAGGCACAGTTCAAGTCCAATACTGATGCTAAAATAACCTGAACAATAGAAATATCTGCTTTCTTTATACCAACTCAAATGCGCCCATGCGTGTGCGCGCGCGCACACACACACACAGAGTCGAACGCTGTCATCACTGTTGATAGGGTAAAAAGAATCAGTCGCATTTAATCGAGAATATAACAAGAATGTGCTATAATTTTAAACTGCTTTGTAGGTATTAGATAATACAATCAGATAAGAGAAAGAAAAAATTATAAAAATAGGATATCAAGAGGCATGTTTATCATTAATCTTAGGTAATGTGATTATGCTTCAAGGAAATATTAATTTAAAAATATATTAGGAACACTAGGAGAATTCTGTAAGAAAGTGATATGTAAAGTTATAATCTAAATGTAGAAAATATAATGAAGAGATAAATCAATTTTTAATAGTAAACAAAAATATTAAATACTTGGTATAAATCTAAAAGAAATCCACATTGCTTACATGAAGGAAATTTAAAATTCTACTACATACCATGGCATAATTTGGTGAGTGGATAGATATGCCATGAACTATAAAAGGAAGACAGGATAGTATAAAAAGGTCAAATTGTTCAAAATTAATCTGTGAATACAAATGAGTCCCCCAAAAGACCCATAAAACACTGTGACACATGTTTGTGAAAATGAACAAAATGTTTATCTCAAAGAAAAGACATAAAAACTTGAAGAAAATTTTTGAAAATGAAGATTAAAGAAAGGAGAATAGACCTAAATGGTATACAATTAATTACAAAATAATAATTACTAAAATTGTTTTAGAGAGAAAAAATGGACTTATAGTATATGGAATAAAATTAGAAGGATTCAGAAATATAGCAAAAACATATGGAAATAAAATCCATGGTACAACTAAATTTCAAATCTCTGTGGAAAGAATTATTCAATAATTAATGTTGGGACTGTAGATCCAGTTGATTGGATTTTAAAAGTTACATATATGAACTATAATATATATTTGTGTATATATACCATAAACATGAATGTGTATGTGTATATGCATATGTGTTTGTGTATTTTACCCCTTACACTAGAATATAAAAATAAATTCAAAAGGTCTAGAAGAAAGTATGGATGAATTTATTCATAATATTTTAGTGGGAAAGCTATTTTAAGGAGGTCTAAAAACCTAGAATGCTCAAAAGAAAAATATGTTAGATTTTATACACACATATTTTAAACTTTTGTACGGCAACAATATCATGAAATCAAAATGCAGAAAAGAAATTGGGGAGAATATATGTGCTACGTCAGATAGAATGTTATTTTCTTAATTTATACAGAATTCAAAAAAGTCAGTAAAAAGATATACAATCCAAAATAAAAATCTGTAAAAAAAATGAGTAAGCTTCTAGAAAAATATACAAATGATGGATAAAGGTGATCTAAGCTCCTTCATAATGAAAGAAATGTATTAAAAAATGAGGTTGCATATTTCACAGTTCAGATTGGCAAAAAATTTGGAAGTTCAGCAGTCCAAATGCTAGAGAGGTTATGAGAAAAAGCAGATGCTACTGGTTAAAATATAAATGTATGGATCATTTCTTACAGGCAAGTTGGCAATCTCTGAAATAGCAGAAACCTCAGGGTTCCTTTGATCTAGTGTTAAGACTTAGGAATTTATCACAAGGTTCAAAGATATATGCGTAATAATGTTCATCACATCATTGTTTGTATTAGCAATGAAAGCAGTCATCAAGAATGCACTGATTGACGACATTCTGGTACCCAGATTACAAGAAATGTACTATTGCTGTTAACAAGGATGAGGTAGAGTTGTAGGAGAGATAGAAAAGGTGAAGAAATGAGGGAAAAAAGAAGCAGCTGGTATCTACATATCTCTAATGATAACTTTATATACATATATGCAAATATAAATATGTCCACATTAAATTAAATAGGCAAGAACTCTTAGAAGTTAGTTAGTTAGATTTGGAAAGAGTTAGTTAGATTTGGAAAGAGGAAAGAGGAAACAGGACCCAGGATAGAAGATGTTCACTTTTCCTTTCATAGCTTTCCATCCTATTAAAATTTTCTTAACATGCACTTATATTTTGGTTTTGTTTTATTTTGTTTTTGGTTTTTTTTTTTGTCAAAAGGCATTATCTGTGCAGTAGATTATGGACCATTTTTTGTTTTCTCTTTAAATTCCTTAATATTAAACACACTACTTAATATTATGTTTGAAGTTAATTCTCCAAATAATCAATTACCATCCGAATGAAACTAAGCTGCTCCACATGTGTGATGTTGATTAAGGCTCATCCTAGGCAACCACCTTGTCCTAGAGCAGACCGTGAGATTTGTTCTATGCATCTTCATGGCCTCTGTACCATCTACTACACTGCCTTGCAGATATAAGGTGCTCAATGCAATTTTGTCAAATGAAAACACTTTAAGAATGTATTAAGTTTTCATTTATTCTATATATGGTCAATTAACTGAAATCTACCTATAGAATTTTCTGTTCCATGAATCCAGACCTGGAAACATCTGTAAGTAAATTAGTAATCTCCAGAGTGAATCAGTCCTAAAACAATCAATTGTTCAATTTATAAAAATAAAACAAATAATCAACAGTGTTAATGAATAGGAAATGCATCCCTTAATTCTTAGCCACGATTTTATAATGACAATTTTTAAAATTCCTTTACTTTCAAAAATGTTTAAAATGAACTGTTAGAATTATGAGTAAATAGGGATTCATTGGATGGCTTCACAAAGAGAGAATGGAATAAGAAGTTTTGAAAGCTATTAGAATTTAAATTATTTGTAATGGTATGTTAAATTATATTTTTTTAGAATCTAAAAAAGAGTGGATATATGTATACATATACCTGAATCACATTGCTGTACAGGAGAAACTAACACAACACTGTAAATCAACTATACTACAATATAAAATAAAAATTAAATTAAAAAAAAAACTACCACAAAAGAATAAGGTACAAGGATATACTGTACAACATGCGGGCCATAGCAAATATCTTATAATAACTACAAATGGAGCATAACCTTTAAAAATTGTGGATCACTATATTGTACACCTGTTACATATGATATTATACATCAACTATACTTCAATAAAAAATAAATTTAAAGAGAAAAATTATATTCTTGTAAAACCGAGGTATGAAGATAAAATAGATAGCAGACCGCTGAGCAAGTTGTAATAACATTTGTAAAATGTCAGAGCAGGGCATCCCTGGTGGCACAGTGGTTAAGAATCCGCCTGCCAGTGCAGGGAACACGGGTTCAAGCCCTGGTCCAGGAAGATCTCACATGCCGCGGAGCAACTAAGCCCGTGTGCCACAACTACTGAGCCTGTGCTCTAGAGCTCATGAGCCACGACTGCTGAGCTCATGTGCCACAACTACTGAAGCCCATGTGCCTAAAGCCCTGCTCTGCAACAAGAGAAGCCATCTCAATGAGAAACCTGCACACCGCAACAAAAGAATAGCCCCCGCTGCCACAACTAGAGAAAGCCTGTGCACAGCAATGAAGACCCAACGTAGCCAAAAATAAATAAATAAGTAAATAAATAAATTTATATAAAAAAAGAAATGTCAGAGCAGAATGACAGGAAGCTGGTTAGATGGGCTTAAATGTACATCGAGTGTTAAAAAAATGGTGCGGGCCAAGGAAACGGAGATCAAAGAAGGACATGTGAGATGATGTGTTTGGAGAAAGTAGTTCTGTGCTAACCCCTCAACTCAAGCAGAGACAGGAGCCTCAGAAGCACCCATCAAGGGCTGAGTGTGTTGGCTCTGAGTTAACAGGGCCAGAAGGACTGTGCTTGGTCTCTACTTAGAAAATGGAGAAAGTGAACAGCTGGTAAGCTGCTTTGGGTGCAGATTAAAGGTGGGGGAGGTCTGGGGGTGGCCTTGCATACTCAGACTTCGTTGGGGCCAAGGATGCCTGTCTTCCCTGGACAAGATACGGGTTACAGAGGAGAGGGGGACAGAGCCAGGTGCAAACATTTCTGTCTCCTGCCTATGCTGGACAGGCTAGACCTCCAGGGGCTGAGCTGGGAGCACAGGGCTAGAGAATAATGATCATCAGTGTCACAGTCGGGCTTTCAGACATTCATGGTAGAGGCCTCTGAAGATACTAAGAATGTTCCCAAGAAAGAAAGAGACTTGGGAAGAGAAAGCAGAGCCATCTCACAACAGAGGTCAAGTGAGAACTTCTCTGTCTTTCTCACTCACCTTTCCCTCTCACCCTGACACCACTAGGGTCAGGGCAGCAAGGATCTGCTGGAGGGAAAGACAGACAGGAACATGGTGCCTCCTTCTTTACTCTGAAGCGTCCATTCCACCACAGACTTGAGCTGGAGGAAGGGATGCAATCAAATGTGAATCTACATTTTTATTAAAGATTAATTATTGGGTGGGAACTATATATTCTAATTTCTGAATCAAGCCTCAATTTGCTAAAATCCATCCCATATCCCTGTGACCTCACTGAATAAGGAGGGAACTGGAGCTCAGAGAGTTTAAGGTTTTTTTGCCAATTACTCTTCAACTGACTAACAAAAAGCTGAGACTCTCAACTGCATTTCCATTATTGTATGGAACCCCTTTTAAAAAATAGGGTGATTTGATTTGACCTTTTTTTTTAGCTTTTTTTAAACCAATTTGTACCTTTTTCTTTTTTTTAATTTAATTTTTATTTTACATTGGAGTATAGTTGATTTACAACTTTGTGCTAGTTTCAGGTGTACAGCTAAGTGATTCAGTTATACATATATCCATTCCTTTTAAGAATCTGACCTTTTTTTAAATGAGTGGAGTCAAGAGTGAAAAGTTCCCATGGCCTGAGGGCCACCACAAATATGTGACACTGTAATAAAGCCTGTTGATGAAGTGCATAAATTAACTTTCGTTTTCTGGAGACAGTAAATACAGTGTTTTGTCTGAATATATGCACGAAGAACAATGCAATGTTTTATACCATTCCTTTTATGCATAACCCCACTTGCATATTATTAATATTTCCTGACTAGATTAAAAGTCTTAGAGATGATTTTGCCTGAAATGTTTTAGTTCAATGCCCCCTTGGGGGAATTATTTTCAGCCTTAATTAACTTAATTGACAAGGCAACCAAGAGAATTAAAATGAGAGAAAAACAAGAATATTGAGAAGAAAAAAATAAGGTTTCCCACTTTATTTATAAAGAGTCCCTGAAACTCAGTGTGTAGCAAGAACGTGCAAATCTGGAACGTTCACTTATTACTGAGTTCATTACCATTTCATGTACCTGGTCAACCTTACCCTGTGCAGTTATGTTCTTTCCTGAAATGTTTTAAATAGGCTATTATTATGACCACCAATCTAAACTTTTTTAAAGCCAGTATCATCTAAAATAAATGCCTCTGTGCTTCACATTGCTAGAAATTTTTATCATAAAAGTATGCATTCCCTCCCTCTTACGGGTGGCCGTCACAATGGGTTTTGTTTGGAGAAATAAACTGAAAATTTAATTCTGTCCCCACCCTGCACTCCTCCCAAAGTAAAGCATCTGAATTGTAATTCCAGCCAATCTCCCTTCAGACCTTGGTTCATGAATTTCAGAGGTAAAATGGTCACAGCCTTGGGAACTGTGTGGAATCCGCATAATTTACTATTTCCTGTGATTCATCAAAATGCCATTCTTCCCAAGAGGCCATTTTTTCCCCCATCATGAACACACACGTACACTCACACAGAAACATACCATAGATAACTTTAATTATCAAGAATACACAAATAGACTATAATTTAAAAGGATTACAAGTGTGTTTAGTTACATTAAATTAAAACAAACAGATCCCTAAACCACTCTTTCTCCTATGAATTTTTGTCTGCATTCTGCGAGTAACAAATAGAACCCATTTATTAAGTATCTTTAAAAATTACAGACCTGGAGTGAGTGGACTTACCTACACTTATTTGTCACTTGAAGAACACGAACTTGCATTCAACTTGAAGGTGCTAGAAAGTTGACCTATGCTTTATAAAAATTCTCAAACACTTTTAGATCTTACTTTAAAAAGAAAACGAAGTAAACTACAGGAGTCGTCAGCATGATGATTACGGCACCCATCCTCATTTTCCATTCTCTCATTGGCGTCCAGAGTCCTCATATTTCCTCTTGGGCACCAAAGGAATTCCCGACGTTCTTGCAGGAAACTTCTTTCTCATGTAGCCTAAGGCATTAACTGAAAATCCACCACTAGGCTTTACAGAGCACAAAGAGCAGGAAAGTCTGAATTCTGGCAAGAACTTAGTTCTCATGTACTTCTGGTTAGAAAGTTCCAGTCAACAGCTACTGACATGTTATGTTTGAAGCCCCAAAATTCTTTCTGGGAATATTTTCTTCCTGCACTAAGAGCACCATCCCCACAGTGTCAAATATCAGCTTTTCTAGAAGCTAAGAATTCTAACTAAGCTATGTGTGCAAAGAGACCTGAAAATATGGTTCCATTAATGCTTATTAGTAATCCACACACCAATGGGTCTATGATAATTCAGGAGTTCCAAACCCATAAGACTGAACTGCCTTCACCAGAATTCACAGAACAGAAAAGGCCGATAAAACCAAAGTGTGAACAGAAAGCAAAACTTCATAGTCTTTTCACTTTGCCATATTCAGAAGCACTGCTCTGGCTGCCTCAACACACACTCAAATATTGAGCTCCTACTCTGTGTCTTCTGCTGGTATTTCTGTATTCCATTTACTCCTCTAAAGTAGCAGCAAGTAAATATGTGGTCCTTTTGATTGAGAATTAACTTATATTAACATGGGCCAACTCCAGGTTTACAAATATTCTCTCTGTTTTTGTACCTGTCATCCCAGGCAGCAAATCTGCAAAATGGGCTTGGATGAGAGACCCAAAGACTCACAGAAAAGTCACCAGGATAAAAATCACTTATACTTTTTCACTTTGTAGCATCCTTTCCATAAAAGAATAACCCAAGTTGAACATACATCTTCATTTTCCCCTCTCTGTATCAAAAAGTTGGTTTCCCCTGGCTACGTGTACAGTCTGCGGGTATGGCCAAACCATGTTTCTCATTAGTTTGAAACACTTCTCTTACTCCAAATTAATCATTTGATTTTGCTGTCAACGCCTGTGTCAAGACTTCCATCAAACCTGTTTCCTTAATGGTCCCCTCTGGCCATGGACTGCCAGTACGTCCCTTAAAACGTCAGACCGGCACATATGCTGGACAACATGAATTTTCAGGGATATTCTAGTAAGTTGCATTACAGCGTGATGAGCTTTATATTTGGATGAGAAAATCATGCAAGCCAAAAAGTGTACAGACAGAAAGGGCTGTCTCTGATGAAAGGGCTTCCTATGGGGAGAGGCATTTTATTCTTTTAGCGGAATCCCCATCAAAGCAAGAGGAGAAACCAAGGTTTTAGATCAAGCATAGATCAAGCAAGAAAGAGTGAAAGAGGATGCATGGGAGATAAAATATCCTTCTTCCTCCAAAAATGTTAGAATATAGTACTTCCTATTACTAAACATTCCTCAGTCAAGAAAATTTAAATCTATAGCTTTCTGTGATAGAATTAGATAAAGCCATGACTTTTCAGGAGACAATTTACCCTTCTCAGTCCCTCTGTTCCTCTCACAAGGAAAATTATAGACAGGACTCTCAGGTAGAATTCATTGAATGAAGAATGGAAATTGCTGTCCCTCAGTACATGAGATCATTTACAATCATAAAGGAAGCCTAGATGGATGGGAAGGCCCCAGTCAATAGCTCACTTCCACCATAACTAAGAGGCTGTCCTGGAAGGAAAATAGTGCACCAATGATTTCACTTCAGGTTTTTAACAAGACAAATATCGCTGACATCACATTTGGCTAGATGGTGTTTGCAGGAGGGTTGAAATTCGACATTGGATAACTAACAATCCTACAGCCCTTTGTGAAAAGACTTCTGGTTGGGGTTGAAGTTCTCAAAAAGAAATCTTCAGGCACTGGGCTGGGAGTCAGAGACAACAGTCACTGGTGGTGTCTGTATTCTCTTTTCTGGAGAAGCCCCTTATGGGGAGATGGCAAAATAATCTATTTTGTTCATTTCCTCTGTGATTACATGTTGAAAGTTTTAAATTATCTTTTTTGGGAAGAGAGAAAGGGAACCACATACATAAAAATTGTTGGCTTAAACTCGTTCCAGAAAAGGTACCAAATACTGGTAGCATACACAAAACAGAAATTTTACCTTTCTAATCAGCAGCCTGCTTGCACATAACAGCTAATTGATTTTGGACTGCATTTAAGACATTGGCCTCAACAAAGGGAATACAGTTTATAGACATGATAGTCCTTATGAAACTAAAAATAGTAGCTCTGGGAACTTGCTCTCTACCAGCAATTCCCAAAAGAAGATTCAGAACTGGTGAACCCAAGCAAAACCAAGGACAATTTCCAGTTGCCCTTGTTTAGTGAAGGGTAAGTTTTTAGGAGACAGTGTCTGTTATACTTTCCAGGAATGAAGCAACTGCTATCGTGTGATAAAACTCTACTGACCACATTGTATGGTTGAAACTGTTTAGCCTCTCTGGGGCCCAGTACAGCACCTGGTCTATAGCATGCCATCAAAAATAATGGATGGATACCATAAAAAAGAATGAAATAATGCCATTTGCAGCAACATGGATAGGCCTAGAGATGATCATACTAAGTGAAGTAATTCAAACAAAGTATCATCTGATATCACTTATATGTGGAATCTAAAAAATTATACAAATGAACTTATTTACAAAACAGAAATAGGCTCACAGATGGAAAACAAACTTGTGGTTACCAAAGGGGATAGCAGGGGGTGGAGGAGGGGAGAGGGAGGGAGGGATAAAATTAGGAGTTTAGGAATAACATATACACACTAATATATATAAGATAGGTAAACAACAAGGTCCTACTATATAGCACAGGGAATTCTATTCAATACCTTGTAATGACGTATAATGGAAAAGAATCTGAAAAAGAATACACATATGTATACATATATATATATGTATGTATATATACCTGAATCGCTTTGCTATACACTTGAAATTAACACATTGTAAATAAACTATACTTCAATAAAAGAATAATGGATGGATAAATATAAGAAAGACTTACCTTTACAAATATGACTGAGTTTAGTGTCTTTGCTTTAATAGAAGGAAGGTAGGAAAAGAAGGAGGGAGGGAAGTGGGGAGGAGGGAAGGAGGAGAGAAAAATGTGATCTTCTGTCTGGGATCAGTATAGGTGATATCAATCCCAGCTTTGCCACCCATCCTTTGGGCAAGTCCCTTAGACACGTGCCTTCACCATACACACCCCCAGTGAAATGGGAACACTGCTGTCTATGCCTGCAGTGCAGTTCTGAAGCACTGCATCCTTGTTTAGTAAAGAACAAGAACAGTGGAGACAAAGGGGCCCACTACTAGTACACCTAACTGGGGATGGAGAGGTGGTCCCAGTTCAAATCTGGGTTCTGCCGCTTACCAGCCATGACCTTTGGATCAAAGGCAGCAGAGAAATTAAATGTATGCCTCTATAACGGATTCTTTGTTTTGTGAAGGAACCATTAAAATAGAGGTGTTTTCTGAGAGGCAGAGAGTTAGAATCAGCTTTCCTGGTGCTTTCAATTCACCAACATTCCTACCAAGACCTAAGTGCTATTCCAGTGCAGGAAACATCATCTGCTACCTTTAAAGTTACAAAAATTTTTCTGCAATTTGGTGTTATATACAAAAGAAAAACTTGCTCATAAGTAAGGGGAACATATGAGCCATCTACTTAACAGAAACTACAAAATATTAATTATACAGATGTGTAAAATAATTTTCAAGTCTTAAGTTTTATTTTGAAAGTTTCTCAAATTATTCACTCAGACTAAAACACTTAAGATTTTAAATATCAGTGTCCTTCTTTGCCTATTAAAGTGGTTTATTTAGACTTAGCTACATTTATCAACGTTGGTATTAGTAGACTTAAGTAGAAAACACATGGTTTCCTCAGGTAATTGGTTGCATTTTTTTTAAGAGAAACAGAAGTCTCAATACAGCATTATTTATGTCCATTTCTATAAGATAGTTCACTCAGACCAGAAATCATAACCTCTATTGAATGGACTCACATATGCTCTTTTTAAGTTGTTTATATATATTATTCAATACGTTATTAGATAAAAACATCAATGCAAGCACATTATTGAATCTAGCTACATATACAGATACAAACTTTTCACCTTTTCAGAAATTGTTCTTCTACTGAATAGCAACTATATAAGAAACCAGTATATGTTTAAACATATACATATACGTTTATGTTTAAACATAAACATATACAGCTTAAACAAATACTATATGACATTCCTCTCATTAGAATTTTCCACCAGTAAATTAGCCCAACAGAAATTTGTTACTGGCTTCTCAACATTTTCTTCATCTTACAAATTTAGAATCATTGCAGTAAAATTTTATAGAGAGAAGGGTCTTTGGGGGATCGTCTCCAACTCTTCCTCAAATGCATGAGCTGCTTCTACAGTGTGTGGAAACCTTCCTGATTTAATCACAATTTGTAAATTTTTAATGTACACTTACCTAACTAAGCAATTGGTTAAATTATTAGTAGAACATAAGGTTCGATGCTATATTTTTGACAACTATGGCAATAAATTCCTCACACACTTGGTAATACTAAGGCATGGTTAACTGATCCATTATGGTTTTGTAATCTAAATCTTAAATTATTTATTTATTGTACTCTGATCCTTAAAGATAAACTTGAAGAGACATTTTTTTTCATTGATTCTTAACTTTCAATACCTCAGGCAAATAGACATGAGACAAAAGTGCAGATTAGCAGACAACATTGGGTAATGCACAGGAAAATTAATTTTTGCATATTCCAAATCCAGAAAAGCAACCAGGTAAAAATATAATAAAACCAAGAAAAGATTCACTATTTTCTATCCATTGGAAATTGCCTTCAAAGTTGATTTTACAATTGGTCAGCTTTTCAGTATACCAGTGAATGGTAAAAAGAACTAGGTCTCAAATCCCCATGGATGAGCCACTAAGTCCTTTGTAAAGAGCACAAGTATCTATTTTCTGTTCACATTTGAAGCCTCCTTTCTAGGAAGCAACTCAGAACTCAGCAGAATCTCTTCTCGATCTTTATACATTATTATTGTGGAAATGCATTCCCCTATCACACTGGAATCCTTCAGCTTTCAGCCTTCTCTAGACCCCAGCTACCCCAACTGTATCCCCGGAGATGCAATCTTACCAAACACATGATGTTTTATGAAAATTAAACCAAAGAGGTGAGGTTCCACAGACAAGAAAAAATATACCTCTTTGGTTTTAATCCAATTAGCAGTGTTTGGCATGGTCCCTAAAATGAAGAGCTGAGTTCTATATTCTCAGACTGAAAATGACTAGTTTACTTCCTTGTTTAAGGGTAATTATTATTTTAGATGGTCAGAGATGGAAAATCATAATTCTACACTTGTTAAGTAGGTAGAGATTTATAAAGGATCATAAACTACTGAGGATAAATGTATCCTGTTACTTGAGAGTAGTGACCACAGGAGAAGCCAGGCTGGTCCAGGGACAAGAAACAAGACCCGGGTCACTGGTGCAGTGTCCTGGTCTCTGATGGGCTCCTGAACTGAGCAAGTCGCCCTAGCTTCTTGAGCTGTAATAATCTTGTTGATCAAATCAAATAGTTATTACATGGCTTACTTCATATAAAAGACTAGTAATAAAGAGAGATCATAGAATAAACATACTGAGAAAAATTCAAAATGTTTTGCTTGAGACTGCAGGGTAATATGGAAAGAACATGGATTTTAAAATTAATACAGATCTGTGCTTTGAACCCTCCAATGTGTGAAAATGGGCAACATAACTTAATTTTCCTTTACTTGAATGAAGGGTGATAAATCTACAGAGCTGTTAACAATTAAAGGAGAGAATATTTGAAACATTTTGATTGTTCAGTATTTCTTAATATCGCACTTATGTAATTATTAGTTATCAATTTAATTACATATATTATTAATGAAAGATTTTACTGTTTATTTTTTTACTTTATATATGCATATGTATAAAAGTGTTGTAGATGCATGGATGGATGCATGCATGATGCATGCATGGAGGGATAGGTAATTTATTTATCTTTCTCTAACAAGCCAATAGGAGTATTGCCAGTGGTCAGCTCTTCCTATTCACTGCATGAGTGCTGTGGAGCTTATGACAATACCTCACAGGTTGCAAACTAATAAAACATAGAAGAATATGATTAAAAAGCATCAAATAAAGATCACCTTTTATCTATTCAGAAAGGATTTAGCTTAATCTAATTTTTAAAGGATATATATATATATATATATATATATATAGGAACAGGATGATCAAAAACACAAAATATACTTTATTTGCTACCATTTTTGTTATACCACTGAAATACTGTGATATAATTATCTTGCCAAACCAAAACAACAACAAAACAAAAGCACATAGAAGAAACTGAGATACTTGATATCTCCTAAAAAGTAGAATTGCTTACAAGAGATTTTGTGATAAGACCAGCTTTGCTTTTGATATGACGGATTCAGACAAAAGCCATTCTCTCTTCTAAGGACACAGTTTTGGAGCAGAAGAAAATAACTGGTGTTTTGCCAAATCTCCCTGGTACAAACTTGGAATTAATGTTAGAAAGACGATGAAGAAAGGGTAGATTTTGAGACACGTTCAACTTTCAATTTATTTGGCCATTAAAGAAGGTATTACTCCATTCTCAAAATCCTCCATTAAGTCAACAGGGAACTTTCAATACACAATGTTGAAAAAAGACTTTACAAAATTGCATTCTGTCATAAGATGGCAGTCCAGTGGTGATGCACACTGGTCAAAAAAGAGGACAAATACTTTGAAAAGATTAATAAAGAAAGACAGTCTCCATGGGCACAAGACTTGTGCACAGGGCTATGACTTAGAAGGACACTGCCTTTCGTTTAATTTTCTGCTGCTGCCGTCTAGAAATTCCTAATAATTTTTGAACAAGGGGACTCATATTATCTTTTGCACTGCACCTTTCAAATTATTTAACCAGTCCTGAGGGAAGAGAGAGAAACTGCTAAAATCTCTCCTTAGATGGGGCTGAAGTTTCCCTGATCTAGGATTGTTGGAGAACACTGCCTTGATAGAAAAAATCTGTTAGTAAAGACCAGTCCTCAACAAAAATGCAAGACTATGTTTACATCCAGCTCTATCTCATCTTTTTGCACCATTCCCCTGGTGCATCTTCTTAGGGGCTCTTATTTCCCTCCTTCCTGCAACCAACACAATATGACCCTCGCCCCACCCCGGAGCATCACCTGAAATCCGAACTCTGCACCATTTTGTGCTTTGCAGTCAATAGTTTGTCTCTTCTCGAGGCATTTCTACTTTAGGTCTTCCTCGAATTTATTAAAAGTTCTTTCCTCTGAAAGGGAACACTCCTACACTATTGGTAGGAATGTAAATTGGTGCAGCCACTATGGAAACAGTATGGAGTTCCTCAAAAAACTAAAAATAGAGTTGCCATATGATTCGGCAATCCCACTCCTGGGCATATATCCAGACAAAACTATAATTGAAAAAGATACATGTACCCCAATGTTCACAGCAGCACTATCTACAATAGCCAAGACATCGAAATAACCTAAATGTCCATCGACAGATGAATGGATGAAGACGATATGGTATATATATACAATGGAATATTACTCAGCCATAAATGCCATTAAAGAAGGTATTACTCCATTCTCAAAATCCTCCATTAAGTCAACAGGGAACTTTCAATACACAATGTTGAAAAAAGACTTTACAAAATTGCATTCTGTCATAAGATGGCAGTCCAGTGGTGATGCACACTGGTCAAAAAAGAGGACAAATACTTTGAAAAGATTAATAAAGAAAGACAGTCTCCATGGGCACAAGACTTGTGCACAGGGCTATGACTTAGAAGGACACTGCCTTTCGTTTAATTTTCTGCTGCTGCCGTCTAGAAATTCCTAATAATTTTTGAACAAGGGGACTCATATTATCTTTTGCACTGCACCTTTCAAATTATTTAACCAGTCCTGAGGGAAGAGAGAGAAACTGCTAAAATCTCTCCTTAGATGGGGCTGAAGTTTCCCTGATCTAGGATTGTTGGAGAACACTGCCTTGATAGAAAAAATCTGTTAGTAAAGACCAGTCCTCAACAAAAATGCAAGACTATGTTTACATCCAGCTCTATCTCATCTTTTTGCACCATTCCCCTGGTGCATCTTCTTAGGGGCTCTTATTTCCCTCCTTCCTGCAACCAACACAATATGACCCTCGCCCCACCCCGGAGCATCACCTGAAATCCGAACTCTGCACCATTTTGTGCTTTGCAGTCAATAGTTTGTCTCTTCTCGAGGCATTTCTACTTTAGGTCTTCCTCGAATTTATTAAAAGTTCTTTCCTCTGAAAGGGAACACTCCTACACTATTGGTAGGAATGTAAATTGGTGCAGCCACTATGGAAACAGTATGGAGTTCCTCAAAAAACTAAAAATAGAGTTGCCATATGATTCGGCAATCCCACTCCTGGGCATATATCCAGACAAAACTATAATTGAAAAAGATACATGTACCCCAATGTTCACAGCAGCACTATCTACAATAGCCAAGACATCGAAATAACCTAAATGTCCATCGACAGATGAATGGATGAAGACGATATGGTATATATATACAATGGAATATTACTCAGCCATAAAAAAAGAATGACATAATGCCATTTGCAGCTACATGGATGAACCTAGAGATTATCATACTAAGTGAAGTAAATCAGAAAAAAGAAAGACAAATACCATATGATATCACTTACATGTGGAATCTAAAATATAACACAAATGAACTTATCTATGAAACAGAAACAGACTCACAGACAGAGAGAACAGACTTGTGGCTGCCAAGGGGTAGGGGGGTGGGGGAAGGAAGGACTGGGAGTTTGGAGTGAGTTAGCAGATGCAAACTATTATATATAGAATGGATAAACAACAAGGTCCTACTGTATAGCACAGGGAACTATATTCAATACCCTATGATAAACCAGAATGGAAAGGAATATGAAAAAGAATATACATATGTGTATAACTGAATCACTTTGTTGTACAGCAGACATTAACACAATATTGTAAATCAACTATATTTCAATAAAAGTTTTTTTTAAAAAGTTATTTTCTTTGTAAAAGAAATTTCTGGCACCTGTGATGTATCAGGAACGTATTATTCTAGATAGGGATTCTTGCGAGAACTCTTGGAATTGTAGTTGCAAGGCAACTGCTTACTTAATACCACTGGCCCCCTCACTCGAGACATGTGACTTTCCTGATAACATCTTGCTGTTCTTTTTTTTTGATGTTGGGGGTAGGAGTTTAGTAATTTATTTATTTATTTTTGCTGTGTTGGGTCTTCGTTTCTGTGCGAGGGCTTCCTCTAGTTGTAGCAAGCGGGGGGCCACTCTTCAACGCGTTGCGCGGGCCTCTCACTATCGCGGCCTTTCATTGCGGAGCACAGGCTCTAGACGCGCAGGCTCAGTAGTTGTGGCTCACGGGCCTACTTGCTCCGCGGCATGTGGGATCCTCCCAGACCAGGGCTCGAACCCGTGTCCCTGCATTAGCAGGCAGATTCTCAACCACTGCACCACCAGGGAAGCCCATCTTGCTGTTCTTTTTAAAAAGTGATGAGGTTTACTTGAAGCCCATCTATTTCACAGCACTGCCAGGAGTTAACAGTCACGCAGCTTTCCCCTCCATTGCTTAATAATCATGATTCATGGCTCTGCCCTGCAGACATTTTTGAACAACAAAAGGTCAGGAATTCTGCATCTGTGAGGACCTGCAGGTGCCCCCATCAGCACCTGAAACCAGACAGAACAACAGATCTCTTATCAGGTGTGCTCCAGAGCCCTTGTCCCCAAGATGGTTTCATTTGCAAATGCCATTTGTCTTAGTCTTGACTTCTGCCAGACAGAGATAATGAAGTGAATCTAGGTTTGGCAAAAAGGGAATCCAGTCTAGAGCTAGAGGAATGAGGCTTCCCTACTCATCTCCAGAAGAATTATGGCCTGGGCTCTAGAGAAAGCAGGTGTTCCCAACCAACTAACCCCACTCCACACTCCTGCCAGGAGGGATCTCAGGCAGAATGAGAGGGCAACAAGAGAGAGAGGATCTCGGAGTCTCTGGGCTTGCAATGGCTGGCCTCGCAGCGGGGCTTGTCAAAAGAGATGCCAGTTAGCGACAAGCATGGCAGAGACACAGGAGACACAATCATTTGAAATTTGCAAGGGAAACACTGGCCAAGAATCGTATTGAAATTGATAATGCTGGTCCACTTATCCACAAAGGGGTGACAAAACCGGCTCTAAACTGCATTGGAAGTCCAGAATAATGGCTGCTATGGTGGTTGCTTAATAACTCTAGATTTAAAAGGTAGTAATTTATGAAAAAATGAAAACTAAAGTTCTTATGTAATAAGAAAGAGAAAAGGAAGGGAGGGAAGGAGGGAGGGAGGAAAGAAGTAAAAAAGGAAGGAAGGGAAGAAGGCAAGAAGGTAGGAAGGAAGGAAGTTAGACCTGTATAATCTGAATAAGTAGACCAGTAGTTTTTAAACATTAACCTGCATAAGCATTACCTGGGGACCTTTTAAAACAGATTGCTGGGCCCCCCACATACTTCCTGATTCAGTAGGTCTGAGGAGGAGTCTGAGAATTTGCTTTTCTAACCAGTTCCCAGGGGGATGCTGAAGCTCCTGGTCCAGGGACCACACTTTGAGAACCACCACTCTAAACCTTTATAGGAAAGATTCTATTCTAGTTTACAAAGGACATATTGTTGGGTGGAAGGCAAGCCAATTACTCATTTTTGGGCCTCAGTCGATGTCAATCTGCAGAGTACCAAACATTTTATTTGCTTTTATATAACTCACAGATGAAGTATAAAACGTGCTAAGCCTTATTTATGATATTTAAGATGCTGGAATTGATATTTTATAGCTGGACCATAAAAGTGAACGCAAATGAAAGACAACATAGATGTGAAGATTGTTCAAAAAAGCCTAAGGAGGGCCAATCAGGACTCAAAGAAAAGAACACAGACCATGCACGCGGATTTTGTTCCACTCTGTCCATTGCTAACTGGCCTTAGGTCTTGGGCCTGTCACTTCGTGCTGTTAGCCTCAGTTTTCTCATCTAAAAAATGGGAAGGCCAGAGCAGAAGAACTAAGTTCCCTCCATGTGCACCGTTCTAACCTGGGACACCCGCTGTCACTGGAGCTGTTTGTTTGTTCAAATTGCTTGCTCCTTCCTAAAGCACAATGACCAGATACTGTTTTGTACCATAAATGCAATTTGGAAAGATTAGTCTTGCCAGACCTGTCCCTTAACCATGCTCCTTGGAACACAAAACACCAGTAGAGACAAGCAGTGTTGAGAGGTCATTTCATAATTGTGTCCTAGGTTTATAACGTGGTTTTAGCATCACATGAGTCCTTGGTTCTGTGCAGCTACATATGACATCAGAACACATGTGGAAATCTGAAACAGAATTTTCCCTAGTGTGTCCCTAAAGACTATGGATAACTTGAGCCTCGCAGCAACCATTTCTCTAAGAAATAATGTTGATCATCTGAGAGAAGTTTTCAACATTTTTTATCAGATATTCCTAAAATCATATGCTGGATTGCTAGAAGTTAATCTTGAGATAGCAATGTTTTCATTAATTTATAAACACCTCTGTAAATGTCTATCAACTTTAGACTGAAGTATTTTCCTTAATCATCTCCACAAAATAACGAAAAGGACAGGTGTGGGGGGTTAAGAATAATCAAAGATATTATCTGTACTATTGTTCCAGGGTTAATTTTAGAATTTTAAGCATGTTGCCATGAAATTATCATGACAGCATTTTTTAAAAACAGTTTCAGATTTTTCTGAAACTCTGTACATTAAAACACCAAATAGTGCTAGAAGGCTTGGAAAAACAAGGTACACAGAATTTGAGCTTCATTTTTTTCAAATTATTTAAATATGAATTTGACCAAAAAGATCAAGATTTTGCCATTTTTTCCTCTTCTAAGGGTGAACACAAAGGCAAAGTAGAAGGTGTCCGGCCTGGGTTTGAATGTCTGTTAGTATTTATCAGCCAGTTTACCTTTGGTAATTTGCTAAACTTTCTGAGTTTCCGTTTTCTCAAGTTAGAGTAACTGATTACTCGGATATACTAATCCTATAATTTAAGCTTTATAAGATTAAATGAGAAGATATAAAGTCCCTTTTGTGACGCCTAACTTGTGGTAGTCAATTACTAAATTAGAGGCGTGGTTATTGCTCTTACAAGGGCTCAGCTTTCCTAGAAGGCAATCCTTTGGTTTGGCACCAAAGTCACTGCCATCCAGGATTGTTTGCAGATCAGGCTGTGAACAGAACCTTACAGGCTGGCTGTGTAGTTCTTCATGTAAAACTATGTAAGAAAAGTCAGCATTGGCATAGGCCAGCAGACCTCGATTGATCATTTTCACTCCTTGAATTAGAGTTTTATGTGAAGGTTGACTTACGGTAACGTAAGTGGGGCCTTGATAACAAACATACTTACTATATAATATTTCAGATCAGAAAGCATCCTTGAGCAGAATAAGTTGTACACAAAAGTACATCAACTCTTAAGCCTGTGAAAATTAACAGAAAGCCTGTTTCCAACTGTGCTTACCCCACAAGACATGAAGAAAATGTCAAAATATTTTTTCCTACTTGTTGGAGCACTATTTTTAGATGGTTTTTGAATAGAGAACACATATTTGTTAAAGAGACTGAATTCATTCCAGATGGAGGCTTCACTGTGAAGTGATGGGCTGCAAAGAGCTGGTTTTCCTTTGTTAAGAAAAACCAGAAAGGCTGATCAGCTGAAAAATTCAGGTTGGCCAACCCAGGACTGAGAATGTCCATGAATATTTTATAATCATTCTTCATACGTTTAGAAAAGAGCTCCCTTCAAAAAGAAAACACAAAATCAAAGACAGGGAGGGAGGAGTTAGAGGAAGGGAGAAAGGAAGGGGGAGTAGAAGGAG